>NW_028126741.1:0-272748 GCF_965231255.1 Vanellus vanellus
GGTTCTCACTGCCTCCTGGAACTCTTTCAAATGCCCCAGAGAATTTAGCCCTCTCTGCTTTCCTGCGGACTCCATCCTCAAAAGCACCTGTTTTCGCTTTCGGCAGCCTCCGGAGCAAAAAAGACAAACGTCCAGCTTTTGCTGCCACAGCAGAGGTGCAAGCGGGGAAAAGTAATCCTGGTTCTCACTGCCTCCTGGAACCCTTTCAAATGCCCCAGACAATTTGGCCCTCTCTGCTTTCCTGCGGACTCCATCCTCAAAAGCACATGTTTTCGCTTTCGGCAGCCTCCGGAGCAAAAAAGACAAACGTCCAGGTTTTCCTGCCACAGCAAAGGTGCCAGCGGGGAAAAGTAATGCTGGTCCTCATTGCCTCCTGGAACTCTTTCAAATGCCCCAGACAATTTGGCCCTCTCTGCTTTCCTGCGGACTCCATCCTCAAAAGCACCTGTTTTCGCTTTCGGCATCCTCAGGAGCAAAAAAGACAAACGTCCAGCTTTTGCTGCCACAGCAAAGGTGCCAGCGGGGAAAAGTAATGCTGGTTCTCACTGCCTCCTGGAACCCTTTCAAATGCCACAGACAATTTGGCCCTCTCTGCTTTCCTGCGGACTCCATCCTCAAAAGCACCTGTTTTCGCTTTCGGCAGCCTCCGGAGCAAAAAAGACAAACGTCCAGCTTTTGCTGCCACAGCAAAGGTGTCAGCGGGGAAAAGTAATGCTGGTCCTCACTGCCTCCTGGAACCCCTTCAAATGCCCCAGACCATTTGGCCCTCTCTGCTTTCCTGCGGACTCTATCCTCAAAAGCGCCTTTTTTCACTTTTGGCGCCCTCCGGTGATAAAAAGACAAACGTCCAGCTTTTGCTGCCACAGCAAAGGTGCCAGCTGGGAAAAGTGATGCTGGTCCTCATTGCCTCCTGGAACCTCTTCAAATGCCCCAGACAATTTGGCCCTCTCTGCTTTCCTGCGGACTCCATCCTCAAAAGCACCTGTTTTCGCTTTCGGCAGCCTCTGGAGCAAAATAGACAAATGTCCAGGATTTGCTGCCACAGCAAAGGTGCCAGCGGAGAAAAGTAATGCTGGTTCTCACTGCCTCCTGGAACTCTTTCAAATGCCCCAGACAATTTAGCCCTCTCTGCTTTCCTGCGGACTCCATCCTCAAAAGCACCTGTTTTCGCTTTCGGCAGCCTCCGGAGCAAAAAAGACAAACGTCCAGCTTTTGCTGCCACAGCAAAGGTGCCAGCGGGGAAAAGTAATGCTGGTTCTCACTGCCTCCTGGAACTCCTTCAAATGCCCCACACAATTTGGCCCTCTCTGCTTTCCTGCGCACTCTAGCCTCAAAAGCACCTTTTTTCACTCTTGGCGCCCTCCGGAGCAAAAAAGACAAACGCCCAGCTTTTGCTGCCACAGCAAAGGTGCCAGCGGGGAAAAGTGATGGTGGTCCTCACTGCCTCCTGGAACCCCTTCAAATGCCCTAGACAATTTGGCCCTCTCTGCTTTCCTGCGCACTCTATCCTCAAAAGCACCTTTTTTCACTTTCGCCGCTGTTTGGAGCAAAAAAGACAAACGTCCAGCTTTTGCTGCCACAGCAAAGGTGCCAGCGGGGAAAAGTGATGCTGGTCCTCACTGCCTCCTGGAACCCCTTCAAACGCCCCAGACAATTTGGCCCTCTCTGCTTTCCTGCGCACTCTATCCTCAAAAGCACCTTTTTTCACTTTCGCCGCTGTTTGGAGCAAAAAAGACAAACGTCCAGCTTTTGCCGCCACAGCAAAGGTGCCAGCGGGGAAAACTCATGCTGGTCCTCACTGCCTCCTGGAACCCCTTCAAATGCCCCACACAATTTGGCCCTCTCTGCTTTCCTGCGCACTCTAGCCTCAAAAGCACCTTTTTTCACACTTGGCGCCCTCCAGAATAAAAAAGACAAACGTCCAGCTTTTGCTGCCACAGCAAAGGTGCCAGCGGGGAAAAGTCATGCTGGTCCTCACTGCCTTCTGGAACCCCTTCAAATGCCCCAGGCAATTTGGCCCTCTCTGCTTCCCTGCGGACTCTAGCCTCAAAAGCACCTTTTTTCACTTTCGCCGCTGTTTGGAGCAAAAAAGACAAACGTCCAGTTTTCTGCCACAGCAAAGGTGCCAGCGGTGAAAAGTGATGCTAGTCCTCACTGCCTCCTGGAACCCCTTCAAATGCCTCAGACAATTTGGCCCTCTCTGCTTTCCTGTGCACTCTAGCCTCAAAAGCACATTTTTTCACTCTTGGCGCCCTCCGGAGCAAAAAAGACAAACGCCCAGCTTTTGCTGCCACAGCAAAGGTGCCAGCGGGGAAAAGTGATGGTGGTCCTCACTGCCTCCTGGAACCCCTTCAAATGCCCTAGACAATTTGGCCCTCTCTGCTTTCCTGCGCACTCTATCCTCAAAAGCACCTTTTTTCACTTTCGCCGCTGTTTGGAGCAAAAAAGACAAACGTCCAGCTTTTGCTGCCACAGCAAAGGTGCCAGCGGGGAAAAGTGATGCTGGTCCTCACTGCCTCCTGGAACCCCTTCAAACGCCCCAGACAATTTGGCCCTCTCTGCTTTCCTGCGCACTCTATCCTCAAAAGCACCTTTTTTCACTTTCGCCGCTGTTTGGAGCAAAAAAGACAAACGTCCAGCTTTTGCCGCCACAGCAAAGGTGCCAGCGGGGAAAACTCATGCTGGTCCTCACTGCCTCCTGGAACCCCTTCAAATGCCCCACACAATTTGGCCCTCTCTGCTTTCCTGCGCACTCTAGCCTCAAAAGCACCTTTTTTCACACTTGGCGCCCTCCAGAATAAAAAAGACAAACGTCCAGCTTTTGCTGCCACAGCAAAGGTGCCAGCGGGGAAAAGTCATGCTGGTCCTCACTGCCTTCTGGAACCCCTTCAAATGCCCCAGGCAATTTGGCCCTCTCTGCTTCCCTGCGGACTCTAGCCTCAAAAGCACCTTTTTTCACTTTCGCCGCTGTTTGGAGCAAAAAAGACAAACGTCCAGCTTTTGCTGCCACAGCAAAGGTGCCAGCGGGGAAAAGTGATGCTGGTCCTCACTGACTCCTGGAACCCCTTCAAATGCCTCAGACAATTTGGCCCTCTCTGCTTTCCTGCGCACTCTAGCCTCAAAAGCACCTTTTTTCACTCTTGGCGCCCTCCGGAGCAAAAAAGACAAACGTCCAGCTTTTGCTGCCACAGCAAAGGTGCCAGCGGGGAAAAGTGATGCTGGTCCTCACTGCCTCCTGGAACCCCTTCAAATGCCCCACACAATTTGGCCCTCTCTGCTTTCCTGCGCACTCTAGCCTCAAAAGCACCTTTTTTCACTCTTGGCGCCCTCCGGAGCAAAAAAGACAAACGCCCAGCTTTTGCTGCCACAGCAAAGGTGCCAGCGGGGAAAAGTGATGGTGGTCCTCACTGCCTCCTGGAACCCCTTCAAATGCCCTAGACAATTTGGCCCTCTCTGCTTTCCTGCGCACTCTATCCTCAAAAGCACCTTTTTTCACTTTCGCCGCTGTTTGGAGCAAAAAAGACAAACGTCCAGCTTTTGCTGCCACAGCAAAGGTGCCAGCGGGGAAAAGTGATGCTGGTCCTCACTGCCTCCTGGAACCCCTTCAAACGCCCCAGACAATTTGGCCCTCTCTGCTTTCCTGCGCACTCTATCCTCAAAAGCACCTTTTTTCACTTTCGCCGCTGTTTGGAGCAAAAAAGACAAACGTCCAGCTTTTGCCGCCACAGCAAAGGTGCCAGCGGGGAAAACTCATGCTGGTCCTCACTGCCTCCTGGAACCCCTTCAAATGCCCCACACAATTTGGCCCTCTCTGCTTTCCTGCGCACTCTAGCCTCAAAAGCACCTTTTTTCACACTTGGCGCCCTCCAGAATAAAAAAGACAAACGTCCAGCTTTTGCTGCCACAGCAAAGGTGCCAGCGGGGAAAAGTCATGCTGGTCCTCACTGCCTTCTGGAACCCCTTCAAATGCCCCAGGCAATTTGGCCCTCTCTGCTTCCCTGCGGACTCTAGCCTCAAAAGCACCTTTTTTCACTCTTGGCGCCCTACAGAGCAAAAAAGACAAACGTCCAGCTTTTGCTGCCACAGCAAATGTGCCAGCGGGGAAAAGTGATGCTGGTCCTCACTGCCTCCTGGAACCCCTTCAAATGCCCCACACAATTTGGCCCTCTTTGCTTTCCTGCGCACTCTAGCCTCAAAAGCACCTTTTTTCACTTTCGCCGCTGTTTGGAGCAAAAAAGACAAACGTCCAGCTTTTCTGCCACAGCAAAGGTGCCAGCGGTGAAAAGTGATGCTAGTCCTCACTGCCTCCTGGAACCCCTTCAAATGCCTCAGACAATTTGGCCCTCTCTGCTTTCCTGTGCACTCTAGCCTCAAAAGCACATTTTTTCACTCTTGGCGCCCTCCGGAGCAAAAAAGACAAACGTCCAGCTTTTGCTGCCACAGCAAAGGTGCCAGCGGGGAAAAGTGATGCTGGTCCTCACTGACTCCTGGAACCCCTTCAAATGCCCCACACAATTTGGCCCTCTCTGCTTTCCTGCGCACTCTAGCCTCAAAAGCACCTTTTTTCAC
Organism: Vanellus vanellus; assembly: GCF_965231255.1. NCBI lineage: Eukaryota > Metazoa > Chordata > Aves > Charadriiformes > Charadriidae > Vanellus > Vanellus vanellus. Next base: position 4,570 of record NW_028126741.1, read on the forward strand.
TCTTGGCGCCCTCCGGAGCAAAAAAGACAAACGCCCAGCTTTTGCTGCCACAGCAAAGGTGCCAGCGGGGAAAAGTGATGCTGGTCCTCACTGCCTCCTGGAACCCCTTCAAATGCCCCAGACAATTTGGCCCTCTCTGCTTTCCTGCGCACTCTATCCTCAAAAGCACCTTTTTTCACTTTCGCCGCTGTTTGGAGCAAAAAAGACAAACGTCCAGCTTTTGCTGCCACAGCAAAGGTGCCAGCGGGGAAAAGTGATGCTGGTCCTCACTGCCTCCTGGAACCCCTTCAAACGCCCCAGGCAATTTGGCCCTCTCTGCTTTCCTGCGCACTCTATCCTCAAAAGCACCTTTTTTCACTTTCGCCGCTGTTTGGAGCAAAAAAGACAAACGTCCAGCTTTTGCTGCCACAGCAAAGGTGCCAGCGGGGAAAAGTCATGCTGGTCCTCACTACCTCCTGGAACCCCTTCAAATTCCCCAGGCAATTTGGTCCTCTCTGCTTTCCTGCACACTCTAGCCTCAAAAGCACCTTTTTTCACTTTAACCGGTGTTTGGAGCAAAAAAGACAAACGCCCAGCTTTTGCTGCCACAGCAAAGGTGCCAGCGGGGAAAAGTGATGCTGGTCCTCACTGCCTCCTGGAACACCTTCAAATGCCCACAAAATTTGGCCCTCTCTGCTTCCCTGCGCACTCTAGCCTCAAAAGCACCTTTTTTCACTCTTGGCGCCCTCCGGAGCAAAAAAGACAAACGTCCAGCTTTTGCTGCCACAGCAAAGGTGCCAGCGGGGAAAAGTCATGCTGGTCCTCACTGCCTCCTGGAACCCCTTCAAATGCCCCACACAATTTGGCCCTCTCTGCTTTCTTGCGCACTCTATCCTCAAAAGCACCTTTTTTCACTTTCGCCGCTGTTTGGAGCAAAAAAGACAAACGTCCAGCTTTTGCTGCCACAGCAAAGGTGCCAGCGGGGAAAAGTCATGCTGGTCCTCACTGCCTCCTGGAACCCCTTCAAATGCCCAAGACAATTTTGCCCTCTCTGCTTTCCTGCGCACTCTAGCCTCAAAAGCACCTTTTTTCACTCTTGACGCCCTACAGAGCAAAAAAGACAAACGTCCAGCTTTTGCTGCCACAGCAAAGGTGCCAGCGGGGAAAAGTCATGCTGGTCCTCACTGCCTCCTGGAACCCCTTCAAATGCCCCACACAATTTGGCCCTCTCTGCTTCCCTGCGGACTCTAGCCTCAAAAGCACCTTTTTTCACTCTTGGCGCCCTACGGAGCAAAAAAGACAAACGTCCAGCTTTTGCTGCCACAGTAAAGGTGCCAGCGGGGAAAAGTGATGCTGGTCCTCACTGCCTCCTGGAACCCCTTCAAATGCCCCAGACAATTTGGCCCTCTCTGCTTTCCTGCGCACTCTAGCCTCAAAAGCACCTTTTTTCACTCTTGGCCCCCTCCGGAGCAAAAAAGACAAAGGTCCAGCTTTTGCTGCCACAGCAAAGGTGCCAGCGGGGAAAAGTGATGCTGGTCCTCACTGACTCCTGGAACCCCTTCAAATGCCCCACACAATTTGGCCCTCTCTGCTTTCCTGCGCACTCTAGCCTCAAAAGCACCTTTTTTCACTTTCTCCGCTGTTTGGAGCAAAAAAGACAAACGTCCAGCTTTTGCTGCCACAGCAAAGGTGCCAGCGGGGAAAAGTCATGCTGGTCCTCACTGCCTCCTGGAACCCCTTCAAATGCCCCACACAATTTGGCCCTCTCTGCTTTCCTGCGCACTCTATCCTCAAAAGCACCTTTTTTCACACTTGGCGCCCTCCAGAGTAAAAAAGACAAACGTCCAGCTTTTCCTGCCACAGCAAAGGTGCCAGCGGGGAAAAGTCATGCTGGTCCTCACTGCCTTCTGGAACCCCTTCAAATGCCCCAGGCAATTTGGCCCTCTCTGCTTCCCTGCGGACTCTAGCCTCAAAAGCACCTTTTTTCACTTTCGCCGCTGTTTGGAGCAAAAAAGACAAACGTCCAGCTTTTGCTGCCACAGCAAAGGTGCCAGCGGTGAAAAGTGATGCTAGTCCTCACTGCCTCCTGGAACCCCTTCAAATGCCTCAGACAATTTGGCCCTCTCTGCTTTCCTGTGCACTCTAGCCTCAAAAGCACATTTTTTCACTCTTGGCGCCCTACGGAGCAAAAAAGACAAAGGTCCAGCTTTTGCTGCCACAGCAAAGGTGCCAGCGGGGAAAAGTGATGCTGGTCCTCACTGACTCCTGGAACCCCTTCAAATGCCTCAGACAATTTGGCCCTCTCTGCTTTCCTGCGCACTCCAGCCTCAAAAGCACCTTTTTTCACTCTTGGAGCCCTCCGGAGCAAAAAAGACAAACGTCCAGCTTTTGCTGCCACAGCAAAGGTGCCAGCGGGGAAAAGTGATGCTGGTCCTCACTGCCTCCTGGAACCCCTTCAAATGCCCCAGACAATTTGGCCCTCTCTGCTTTCCTGCGCACTCTAGCCTCAAAAGCACCTTTTTTCACTCTTGGCGCCCTCCGGAGCAAAAAAGACAAACGCCCAGCTTTTGCTGCCACAGCAAAGGTTCCAGCGGGGAAAAGTGATGGTGGTCCTCACTGCCTCCTGGAACCCCTTCAAATGCCCTAGACAATTTGGCCCTCTCTGCTTTCCTGCGCACTCTATCCTCAAAAGCACCTTTTTTCACTTTCGCCGCTGTTTGGAGCAAAAAAGACAAACGTCCAGCTTTTGCTGCCACAGCAAAGGTGCCAGCGGGGAAAAGTCATGCTGGTCCTCACTGCCTCCTGGAACCCCTTCAAATGCCCCAGACAATTTGGCCCTCTCTGCTTTCCTGCGCACTCTAGCCTCAAAAGCACCTTTTTTCACTCTTGTCGCCCTACAGAGCAAAAAAGACAAACGTCCAGCTTTTGCTGCCACAGCAAAGGTGCCAGCGGGGAAAAGTGATGCTGGTCCTCACTGCCTCCTGGAACCCCTTCAAATGCCCCACACAATTTGGCCCTCTCTGCTTTCTTGCGCACTCTATCCTCAAAAGCACCTTTTTTCACTTTCGCCGCTGTTTGGAGCAAAAAAGACAAACGTCCAGCTTTTGCTGCCACAGCAAAGGTGCCAGCGGGGAAAAGTGATGCTGGTCCTCACTGCCTCCTGGAACCCCTTCAAATGCCCCAGACAATTTGGCCCTCTCTGCTTCCCTGCGGACTCTATCCTCAAAAGCACCTTTTTTCACTTTCGCCGCTGTTTGGAGCAAAAAAGACAAACGTCCAGCTTTTGCTGCCACAGCAAAGGTGCCAGCGGGGAAAAGTCATGCTGGTCCTCACTGCCTCCTGGAACCCCTTCAAATGCCCTAGACAATTTGGCCCTCTCTGCTTTCCTGCACACTCTAGCCTCAAAAGCACCTTTTTTCACTTTCGCCGCTGTTTGGAGCAAAAAAGACAAACGTCCAGCTTTTGCTGCCACAGCAAAGGTGCCAGCGGTGAAAAGTGATGCTAGTCCTCACTGCCTCCTGGAACCCCTTCAAATGCCCCACACAATTTGGCCCTCTCTGCTTTCCTGTGCACTCTAGCCTCAAAAGCACCTTTTTTCACTCTTGGCGCCCTCCGGAGCAAAAAAGACAAACGTCCAGCTTTTGCTGCCACAGGAAAGGTGCCAGCGGGGAAAAGTGATGCTGGTCCTCACTGACTCCTGGAACCCCTTCAAATGCCCCACACAATTTGGCCCTCTCTGCTTTCCTGCGCAATCTAGCCTCCATAGCACCTTTTTTCACTTTCGCCGCTGTTTGGAGCAAAAAAGACAAACGTCCGGCTTTTGCTGCCACAGCAAAGGTGCCAGCGGGGAAAAGTCATGCTGGTCCTCACTGCCTCCTGGAACCCCTTCAAATGCCCCAGACAATTTGGCCCTCTCTGCTTTCCTGCGGACTCTAGCCTCAAAAGCACCTTTTTTCACTCTTGACGCCCTACAGAGCAAAAAAGACAAACGTCCAGCTTTTGCTGCCACAGCAAAGGTGCCAGCGGGGAAAAGTCATGCTGGTCCTCACTGCCTCCTGGAACCCCTTCAAATGTCCCACACAATTTGGCCCTCTCTGCTTTCCTGCGCACTCTATCCTCAAAAGCACCTTTTTTCACTTTCGCCGCTGTTTGGAGCAAAAAAGACAAACGTCCAGCTTTTGCTGCCACAGCAAAGGTGCCAGCGGGGAAAAGTCATGCTGGTCCTCACTGCCTCCTGGAACCCCTTCAAATGCCCCAGACAATTTGGCCCTCTCTGCTTTCCTGCGCACTCTAGCCTCAAAAGCACCTTTTTTCACTCTTGGCGCCCTACAGAGCAAAAAAGACAAACGTCCAGCTTTTGCTGCCACAGCAAAGGTGCCAGCGGGGAAAAGTGATGCTGGTCCTCACTGCCTCCTGGAACCCCTTCAAATGCCCCACACAATTTGGCCCTCTCTGCTTTCTTGCGCACTCTATCCTCAAAAGCACCTTTTTTCACTTTCGCCGCTGTTTGGAGCAAAAAAGACAAACGTCCAGCTTTTGCTGCCACAGCAAAGGTGCCAGCGGGGAAAAGTGATGCTGGTCCTCACTGCCTCCTGGAACCCCTTCAAATGCCCCAGACAATTTGGCCCTCTCTGCTTCCCTGCGGACTCTATCCTCAAAAGCACCTTTTTTCACTTTCGCCGCTGTTTGGAGCAAAAAAGACAAACGTCCAGCTTTTGCTGCCACAGCAAAGGTGCCAGCGGGGAAAAGTCATGCTGGTCCTCACTGCCTCCTGGAACCCCTTCAAATGCCCTAGACAATTTGGCCCTCTCTGCTTTCCTGCACACTCTAGCCTCAAAAGCACCTTTTTTCACTTTCGCCGCTGTTTGGAGCAAAAAAGACAAACGTCCAGCTTTTGCTGCCACAGCAAAGGTGCCAGCGGTGAAAAGTGATTCTAGTCCTCACTGCCTCCTGGAACCCCTTCAAATGCCCCACACAATTTGGCCCTCTCTGCTTTCCTGTGCACTCTAGCCTCAAAAGCACCTTTTTTCACTCTTGGCGCCCTCCGGAGCAAAAAAGACAAACGTCCAGCTTTTGCTGCCACAGGAAAGGTGCCAGCGGGGAAAAGTGATGCTGGTCCTCACTGACTCCTGGAACCCCTTCAAATGCCCCACACAATTTGGCCCTCTCTGCTTTCCTGCGCAATCTAGCCTCCATAGCAACTTTTTTCACTTTCGCCACTGTTTGGAGCAAAAAAGACAAACGCCCAGCTTTTGCTGCCACAGCAAAGGTGCCAGCGGGGAAAAGTGATGCTGGTCCTCACTGCCTCCTGGAACCCCTTCAAATGCCCCAGGCAATTTGGCCCTCTCTGCTTTCCTGCGCACTCTAGCCTCAAAAGCACCTTTTTTCACTCTTGGCGCCTTCCGGAGCAAAAAAGACAAACGTCCAGCTTTTGCTGCCACAGCAAAGTTGCCAGCGGGGAAAAGTGATGCTGGTCCTCACTGCCTCCTGGAACCCCTTCAAATGCCCCAGACAATTTGGCCCTCTCTGCTTTCCTGAGCACTCTATCCTCATAAGCACCTTTTTTCACTTTCGCCGCTGTTTGGAGCAAAAAAGACAAACGTCCGGCTTTTGCTGCCACAGCAAAGGTGCCAGCGGGGAAAAGTCATGCTGGTCCTCACTGCCTCCTGGAACCCCTTCAAATGCCCCACACAATTTGGCCCTCTCTGCTTTCCTGCGCACTCTAGCCTCAAAAGCACCTTTTTTCACTCTTGACGCCCTACAGAGCAAAAAAGACAAACGTCCAGCTTTTGCTGCCACAGCAAAGTGCCAGCGGGGAAAAAGTCATGCTGGTCCTCACTGCCTCCTGGAACCCCTTCAAATGCCCCACACAATTTGGCCCTCTCTGCTTCCCTGCGGACTCTAGCCTCAAAAGCACCTTTTTTCACTCTTGGCGCCCTACGGAGCAAAAAAGACAAACGTCCAGCTTTTGCTGCCACAGCAAAGGTGCCAGCGGGGGAAAAGTGATGCTGGTCCTCACTGCCTCCTGGAACCCCTTCAAATGCCCACACAATTTGGCCCTCTCTGCTTTCCTGCGCACTCTAGCCTCAAAAGCACCTTTTTTCACTCTTGGCGCCCTCCGGAGCAAAAAAGACAAATGTCCATCTTTTGCTGCCACAGCAAAGGTGCCAGCGGGGAAAAGTGATGCTGGTCCTCACTGCCTCCTGGAACCCCTTCAAATGCCCCAGACAATTTGGCCCTCTCTGCTTTCCTGCGGACTCTAGCCTCAAAAGCACCTTTTTTCGCTCTTGGCGCCCTCCGGAGCAAAAAGTACAAACGTCCAGCATTTGCTGCCACAGCAAAGGTGCCAGCGGGGAAAAGTGATGCTGGTCCTCACTGCCTTCTGGAACCCCTTCAAATGCCCCACACAATTTGGCCCTCTCTTCTTCCCTGCGGACTCTATCCTCAAAAGCACCTTTTTTCACTCTTGGCGCCCTCCGGAGCAAAAAAGACAAACGTCCAGCTTTTGCTGCCACAGCAAAGGTGCCAGCAGGGAAAAGTGATGCTAGGCCTCACTGACTCCTGGAACCCCTTGAAATGCCTGAGACAATTTGGCCCTCTCTGCTTCCCTGCGGACTCTATCCTCAAAAGCACCTTTTTTCACTCTTGGCGCCCTGCGGAGCAAAAAAGACAAATGTCCAGCTTTTGCTGCCACAGCAAAGGTGCCAGCGGGGAAAAGTGATGCTGGTCCTCACTGCCTCCTGGAACCCCTTCAAATGCCCCACACAATTTGGCCCTCTCTGCTTTCCTGCGCACTCTAGCCTCAAAAGCACCTTTTTTCACTTTCGCCGCTGTTTGGAGCAAAAAAGACAAACGTCCAGCTTTTGCTGCCACAGCAAAGGTGCCAGCGGGGAAAAGTGATGCTGGTCCTCACTGCCTCCTGGAACCCCTTCAAATGCCCCAGACAATTTGGCCCTCTCTGCTTTCCTGCGCACTCTATCCTCAAAAGCACCTTTTTTCACTCTTGGCGCCCTCTGGAGCAAAAAAGACAAACGTCCAGCTTTTGCTGCCACAGCAATGGTGACAGCGGGGAAAAGTGATGCTGGTCCTCACTGCCTCCTGGAACCCCTTCAAATGCCCCACACAATTTGGCCCTCTCTGCTTTCCTGTGGACTCTAGCCTCAAAAGCACCTTTTTTCACTCTTGGCGACCTCCGGAGCAAAAAAGACAAACGTCCAGCTTTTGCTGCCACAGCAAAGGTGCCAGCGGGGAAAAGTGATGCTGGTCCTCACTGCCTCCTGGAACCCCTTCAAATGCCCCAGACAATTTGGCCCTCTCTGCTTTCCTGTGCACTTTAGCTTAAAAAGCACCTTTTTTCATTTTCGCCGCTGTTTGTAGCAAAAAAGACAAACGTCCAGCTTTTGCTGCCACAGCAAAGGTGGCAGCGGGGAAAAGTGATGCTGGTCCTCACTGCCTCCTGGAACCCCTTCAAATGCCCCACACAATTTGGCCCTCTCTGCTTTCCTGCGCACTCTAGCCTCAAAAGCACCTTTTTTCACTTTAGCCGGTGTTTGGAGCAAAAAAGACAAACGTCCAGCTTTTGCTGCCACAGCAAAGGTGCCAGCGGGGAAAAGTGATGCTGGTCCTCACTGCCTCCTGGAACCCCTTCAAATGCCCCAGACAATTTGGCCCTCTCTGCTTTCCTGCGCACTCTATCCTCAAAAGCACCTTTTTTCACTCTTGGCGCACTCTGGAGCAAAAAAGACAAACGTCCAGCTTTTGCTGCCAAGGCAAAGGTGCCAGCGGGGAAAAGTGATGCTGGTCCTCACTGCCTCCTGGAACCCCTTCAAATGCCCCACACAATTTGGCCCTCTCTGCTTTCCTGTGGACTCTAGCCTCAAAAGCACCTTTTTTCACTCTTGGCGCCCTCCGGAGCAAAAAAGACAAACGTCCAGCTTTTGCTGCCACAGCAAAGGTGCCAGCGGGGAAAAGTGATGCTGGTCCTCACTGCCTCCTGGAACCCCTTCAAATGCCCCACACAATTTGGCCCTCTCTGCTTTCCTGTGCACTCTAGCTTCAAAAGCACCTTTTTTCATTTTCGCCGCTGTTTGTAGCAAAAAAGACAAACGTCCAGCTTTTGCTGCCACAGCAAAGGTGGCAGCGGGGAAAAGTGATGCTGGTCCTCACTGCCTCCTGGAACCCCTTCAAATGCCCCACACAATTTGGCCCTCTCTGCTTTCCTGCGCAATCTAGCCTCAAAAGCACCTTTTTTCACTTTCTCCGCTGTTTGGAGCAAAAAAGACAAACGTCCAGCTTTTGCTGCCACAGCAAAGGTGCCAGCGGGGAAAAGTGATGCTGGTCCTCACTGCCTCCTGGAACCCCTTCAAATGCCCCAGACAATTTGGCCCTCTCTGCTTTCCTGCGCACTCTATCCTCAAAAGCACCTTTTTTCACTTTCGCCGCTGTTTGGAGCAAAAAAGACAAACGTCCAGCTTTTGCTGCCACAGCAAAGGTGCCAGCGGGGAAAAGTGATGCTGGTCCTCACTGCCTTCTGGAACCCCTTCAAATGCCCCAGGCAATTTGGCCCTCTCTTCTTCCCTGCGGACTCTATCCTCAAAAGCACCTTTTTTCACTCTTGGCGCCCTCCGGAGCAAAAAAGACAAACGTCCAGCTTTTGCTGCCACAGCAAAGGTGCCAGTGGGGAAAAGTGATGCTGGTCCTCACTGCCTCCTGGAACCCCTTCAAATGCCCCAGACAATTTGGCCCTCTCTGCTTTCCTGCGCACTCTAGCTTCAAAAGCACCTTTTTTCACTTTCGCCGCTGTTTGGAGCAAAAAAGACAAACGTCCAGCTTTTGCTGCCACAGCAAAGGTGCCAGCGGGGAAAAGTCATGCTGGTCCTCACTGCCTTCTGGAACCCCTTCAAATGCCCCAGACAATTTGGCCCTCTCTGCTTCCCTGCGGACTCTATCCTAAAAAGCACCTTTTTTCACTCTTGGCGCCCTACAGAGCAAAAAAGACAAATGTCCAGCTTTTGCTGCCACCGCAAAGGTGCCAGCGGGGAAAAGTGATGCTGGTCCTCACTGCCTCCTGGAACCCCTTCAAATGCCCCACACAATTTGGCCCTCTCTGCTTTCCTGCGCACTCTAGCCTCAAAAGCACCTTTTTTCACTCTTGGCGCCCTCCGGAGCAAAAAAGACAAACGTCCAGCTTTTGCTGCCACAGCAAAGGTGCCAGCGGGGAAAAGTGATGCTGGTCCTCACTGCCTCCTGGAACCCCTTCAAATGCCCCAGACAATTTGGCCCTCTCTGCTTTCCTGCGGACTCTAGCCTCAAAAGCACCTTTTTTCGCTCTTGGCGCCCTCCGGAGCAAAAAGTACAAACGTCCAGCTTTTGCTGCCACAGCAAAGGTGCCAGCGGGGAAAAGTGATGCTGGTCCTCACTGCCTCCTGCAACTCCTTCAAATGCCCCACAGAATTTGGCCCTCTCTGCTTTCTTGCGCACTCTATCCTCAAAAGCACCTTTTTTCACTTTCGCCGCTGTTTGGAGCAAAAAAGACAAACGTCCAGCTTTTGCTGCCACAGCAAAGGTGCCAGCGGGGAAAAGTCATGCTGGTCCTCACTGCCTCCTGGAACCCCTTCAAACGCCCCAGACAATTTGGCCCTCTCTGCTTTCCTGCGCACTCTAGCCTCAAAAGCACCTTTTTTCACTCTTGACACCCTACAGAGCAAAAAAGACAAACGTCCAGCTTTTGCTGCCACAGCAAAGGTGCCAGCGGGGAAAAGTCATGCTGGTCCTCACTGCCTCCTGGAACCCCTTCAAATGCCCCACACAATTTGGCCCTCTCTGCTTCCCTGCGGACTCTAGCCTCAAAAGCACCTTTTTTCACTCTTGGCGCCCTACGGAGCAAAAAAGACAAACGTCCAGCTTTTGCTGCCACAGCAAAGGTGCCAGCGGGGAAAAGTGATGCTGGTCCTCACTGCCTCCTGGAACCCCTTCAAATGCCCCAGACAATTTGGCCCTCTCTGCTTTCCTGCGCACTCTAGCCTCAAAAGCACCTTTTTTCACTCTTGGCCCCCTCCGGAGCAAAAAAGACAAACGTCCAGCTTTTGCTGCCACAGCAAAGGTGCCAGCGGGGAAAAGTGATGCTGGTCCTCACTGCCTCCTGGAACCCCTTCAAATGCCCCACACAATTTGGCCCTCTCTGCTTTCCTGCGCACTCTATCCTCAAAAGCACTTTTTTAACTTTCGTTGCTGTTTGGAGCAAAAAAGACAAACGTCCAGCTTTTGCTGCCACAGCAAAGGTGCCAGCGGGGAAAAGTCATGCTGGTCCTCACTGCCTCCTGGAACCCCTTCAAATGCCCCACACAATTTGGCCCTCTCTGCTTTCCTGCGCACTCTATCCTCAAAAGCACCTTTTTTCACTCTTGGCGCCCTCTGGAGCAAAAAAGACAAACGTCCAGCTTTTGCTGCCACAGCAATGGTGACAGCGCGGAAAAGTGATGCTGGTCCTCACTGCCTCCTGGAACCCCTTCAAATGCCCCACACAATTTGGCCCTCTCTGCTTTCCTGTGGACTCTAGCCTCAAAAGCACCTTTTTTCACTCTTGGCGCCCTCCGGAGCAAAAAAGACAAACGTCCAGCTTTTGCTGCCACAGCAAAGGTGCCAGCGAGGAAAAGTGATGCTGGTCCTCACTGCCTCCTGGAACCCCTTTAAATGCCCCAGACAATTTGGCCCTCTCTGCTTTCCTGTGCACTCTAGCTTCAAAAGCACCTTTTTTCATTTTCGCCGCTGTTTGTAGCAAAAAAGACAAACGTCCAGCTTTTGCTGCCACAGCAAAGGTGCCACGGGGAAAAGTGATGCTGGTCCTCACTGCCTCCTGGAACCCCTTCAAATGCCCCACACAATTTGGCTTTCTCTGCTTTCCTGCGCAATCTAGCCTCAATAGCACCTTTTTTCACTTTCTCCGCTGTTTGGAGCAAAAAAGACAAACGTCCAGCTTTTGCTGCCACAGCAAAGGTGCCAGCGGGGAAAAGTGATGCTGGTCCTCACTGCCTCCTGGAACCCCTTCAAATGCCCCACACAATTTGGCCCTCTCTGCTTTCCTGCGCACTCTATCCTCAAAACCACCTTTTTTAACTTTCGTTGCTGTTTGGAGCAAAAAAGACAAACGTCCAGCTTTTGCTGCCACAGCAAAGGTGCCAGCGGGGAAAAGTCATGCTGGTCCTCACTGCCTCCTGGAACCCCTTCAAATGCCCCACACAATTTGGCCCTCTCTGCTTTCCTGCGCACTCTATCCTCAAAAGCACCTTTTTTCACTCTTGGCGCCCTCTGGAGCAAAAAAGACAAACGTCCAGCTTTTGCTGCCACAGCAATGGTGACAGCGCGGAAAAGTGATGCTGGTCCTCACTGCCTCCTGGAACCCCTTCAAATGCCCCACACAATTTGGCCCTCTCTGCTTTCCTGTGGACTCTAGCCTTAAAAGCACCTTTTTTCACTCTTGGCGCCCTCCGGAGCAAAAAAGACAAACGTCCAGCTTTTGCTGCCACAGCAAAGGTGCCAGCGAGGAAAAGTGATGCTGGTCCTCACTGCCTCCTGGAACCCCTTTAAATGCCCCAGACAATTTGGCCCTCTCTGCTTTCCTGTGCACTCTAGCTTCAAAAGCACCTTTTTTCATTTTCGCCGCTGTTTGTAGCAAAAAAGACAAATGTCCAGCTTTTGCTGCCACAGCAAAGGTGCCACGGGGAAAAGTGATGCTGGTCCTCACTGCCTCCTGGAACCCCTTCAAATGCCCCACACAATTTGGCTTTCTCTGCTTTCCTGCGCAATCTAGCCTCAATAGCACCTTTTTTCACTTTCTCCGCTGTTTGGAGCAAAAAAGACAAACGTCCAGCTTTTGCTGCCACAGCAAAGGTGCCAGCGGGGAAAAGTGATGCTGGTCCTCACTGCCTCCTGGAACCCCTTCAAATGCCCCAGACAATTTGGCCCTCTCTGCTTTCCTGCGCACTCTAGGTTCAAAAGCACCTTCTTTCACTTTCGCCACTGTTTGGAGCAAAAAAGACAAACGTCCAGCTTTTGCTGCCACAGCAAAGGTGCCAGCGGGGAAAAGTCATGCTGGTCCTCACTGCCTTCTGGAACCCCTTCAAATGCCCCAGACAATTTGGCCCTCTCTGCTTCCCTGCGGACTCTATCCTAAAAAGCACCTTTTTTCACTCTTGGCGCCCTACGGAGCAAAAAAGACAAATGTCCAGCTTTTGCTGCCACCGCAAAGGTGCCAGCGGGGAAAAGTGATGCTGGTCCTCACTGCCTCCTGGAACCCCTTCAAATGCCCCACACAATTTGGCCCTCTCTGCTTCCCTGCGGACTCTAGCCTCAAAAGCACCTTTTTTCACTCTTGGCGCCCTACGGAGCAAAAAAGACAAACGTCCAGCTTTTGCTGCCACAGCAAAGGTGCCAGCGGGGAAAAGTGATGCTGGTCCTCACTGCCTCCTGGAACCCCTTCAAATGCCCCAGACAATTTGGCCCTCTCTGCTTTCCTGCGCACTCTAGCCTCAAAAGCACCTTTTTTCACTCTTGGCCCCCTCCGGAGCAAAAAAGACAAACGTCCAGCTTTTGCTGCCACAGCAAAGGTGCCAGCGGGGAAAAGTCATGCTGGTCCTCACTGCCTCCTGGAACCCCTTCAAATGCCCCACACAATTTGGCCCTCTCTGCTTTCCTGCGCACTCTATCCTCAAAAGCACCTTTTTTCACTTTCGCCGCTGTTTGGAGCAAAAAAGACAAACGTCCAGCTTTTGCTGCCACAGCAAAGGTGCCAGCGGGGAAAAGTGATGCTGGTCCTCACTGCCTCCTGGAACCCCTTCAAATGCCCCAGACAATTTGGCCCTCTCTGCTTTCCTGCGCACTCTAGCCTCAAAAGCACCTTTTTTCACTCTTGGCGCCCTCTGGAGCAAAAAAGACAAACGTCCAGCTTTTGCTGCCACAGCAAAGGTGCCAGCGGGGAAAAGTGATGCTGGTCCTCACTGCCTCCTGGAACCCCTTCAAATGCCCCACACAATTTGGCCCTCTCTGCTTTCCTGTGGACTCTAGCCTCAAAAGCACCTTTTTTCACTCTTGGCGCCCTCCGGAGCAAAAAAGACAAACGTCCAGCTTTTGCTGCCACAGCAAAGGTGCCAGCGAGGAAAAGTGATGCTGGTCCTCACTGCCTCCTGGAACCCCTTTAAATGCCCCAGACAATTTGGCCCTCTCTGCTTTCCTGTGCACTCTAGCTTCAAAAGCACCTTTTTTCATTTTCGCCGCAGTTTGTAGCAAAAAAGACAAACGTCCAGCTTTTGCTGCCACAGCAAAGGTGCCACGGGGAAAAGTGATGCTGGTCCTCACTGCCTCCTGGAACCCCTTCAAATGCCCCACACAATTTGGCTTTCTCTGCTTTCCTGCGCAATCTAGCCTCAATAGCACCTTTTTTCACTTTCGCCGCTGTTTGGAGCAAAAAAGACAAACGTCCAGCTTTTGCTGCCACAGCAAAGGTGCCAGCGGGGAAAAGTGATGCTGGTCCTCACTGCCTCCTGGAACCCCTTCAAATGCCCCAGACAATTTGGCCCTCTCTGCTTTCCTGCGCACTCTATCCTCAAAAGCACCTTTTTTCACTTTCGCCGCTGTTTGGAGCAAAAAAGACAAACGTCCAGCTTTTGCTGCCACAGCAAAGGTGCCAGCGGGGAAAAGTGATGCTGGTCCTCACTGCCTTCTGGAACCCCTTCAAATGCCCCAGGCAATTTGGCCCTCTCTTCTTCCCTGCGGACTCTATCCTCAAAAGCACCTTTTTTCACTCTTGGCGCCCTCCGGAGCAAAAAAGACAAACGTCCAGCTTTTGCTGCCACAGCAAAGGTGCCAGTGGGGAAAAGTGATGCTGGTCCTCACTGCCTCCTGGAACCCCTTCAAATGCCCCAGACAATTTGGCCCTCTCTGCTTTCCTGCGCACTCTAGCTTCAAAAGCACCTTCTTTCACTTTCGCCACTGTTTGGAGCAAAAAAGACAAACGTCCAGCTTTTGCTGCCACAGCAAAGGTGCCAGCGGGGAAAAGTCATGCTGGTCCTCACTGCCTTCTGGAACCCCTTCAAATGCCCCAGACAATTTGGCCCTCTCTGCTTCCCTGCGGACTCTATCCTAAAAAGCACCTTTTTTCACTCTTGGCGCCCTACGGAGCAAAAAAGACAAACGTCCAGCTTTTGCTGCCAAGGCAAAGGTGCCAGCAGGGAAAAGTGATGCTAGGCCTCACTGACTCCTGGACCCCTTGAAATGCCTGAGACAATTTGGCCCTCTCTGCTTCCCTGCGGACTCTATCCTCAAAAGCACCTTTTTTCACTTTCGCCGCTGTTTGGAGCAAAAAAGACAAACGTCCAGCTTTTCCTGTCACAGCAAAGGTGCCAGCGGGGAAAAGTGATGCTGGTCCTCACTGCCTCCTGGAACCCCTTCAAATGCCCCAGACAATTTGGCCCTCTCTGCTTCCCTGCGGACTCTATCCTCAAAAGCACCTTTTTTCACTTTCGCCGCTGTTTGGAGCAAAAAAGACAAACGTCCAGCTTTTGCTGCCACAGCAAAGGTGCCAGCGGGGAAAAGTCATGCTGGTCCTCACTGCCTCCTGGAACCCCTTCAAATGCCCTAGACAATTTGGCCCTCTCTGCTTTCCTGCACACTCTAGCCTCAAAAGCACCTTTTTTCACTTTCGCCGCTGTTTGGAGCAAAAAAGACAAACGTCCAGCTTTTGCTGCCACAGCAAATGTGCCAGCGGTGAAAAGTGATGCTAGTCCTCACTGCCTCCTGGAACCCCTTCAAATGCCCCACACAATTTGGCCCTCTCTGCTTTCCTGTGCACTCTAGCCTCAAAAGCACCTTTTTTCACTCTTGGCGCCCTCCGGAGCAAAAAAGACAAACGTCCAGCTTTTGCTGCCACAGCAAAGGTGCCAGCGGGGAAAAGTGATGCTGGTCCTCACTGACTCCTGGAACCCCTTCAAATGCCCCACACAATTTGGCCCTCTCTGCTTTCCTGCGCAATCTAGCCTCCATAGCACCTTTTTTCACTTTCGCCGCTGTTTGGAGCAAAAAAGACAAACGCCCAGCTTTTGCTGCCACAGCAAAGGTGCCAGCGGGGAAAAGTGATGCTGGTCCTCACTGCCTCCTGGAACCCCTTCAAATGCCCCAGGCAATTTGACCCTCTCTGCTTTCCTGCGCACTCTAGCCTCAAAAGCACCTTTTTTCACTCTTGGCGCCTTCCGGAGCAAAAAAGACAAACGTCCAGCTTTTGCTGCCACAGCAAAGTTGCCAGCGGGGAAAAGTGATGCTGGTCCTCACTGCCTCCTGGAACCCCTTCAAATGCCCCAGACAATTTGGCCCTCTCTGCTTTCCTGAGCACTCTATCCTCAAAAGCACCTTTTTTCACTTTCGCCGCTGTTTGGAGCAAAAAAACAAACGTCCGGCTTTTGTTGCCACAGCAAAGGTGCCAGCGGGGAAAAGTCATGCTGGTCCTCACTGCCTCCTGGAACCCCTTCAAATGCCCCACACAATTTGGCCCTCTCTGCTTTCCTGCGCACTCTAGCCTCAAAAGCACCTTTTTTCACTCTTGACGCCCTACAGAGCAAAAAAGACAAACGTCCATCTTTTGCTGCCACAGCAAAGGTGCCAGCGGGGAAAAGTGATGCTGGTCCTCACTGCCTCCTGGAACCCCTTCAAATGCCCCACACAATTTGGCCCTCTCTGCTTCCCTGCGGACTCTAGCCTCAAAAGCACCTTTTTTCACTCTTGGCGCCCTACGGAGCAAAAAAGACAAACGTCCAGCTTTTGCTGCCACAGCAAAGGTGCCAGCGGGGAAAAGTGATGCTGGTCCTCACTGCCTCCTGGAACCCCTTCAAATGCCCCAGACAATTTGGCCCTCTCTGCTTTCCTGCGCACTCTAGCCTCAAAAGCACCTTTTTTCACTCTTGGCCCCCTCCGGAGCAAAAAAGACAAACGTCCAGCTTTTGCTGCCACAGCAAAGGTGCCAGCGGGGAAAAGTGATGCTGGTCCTCACTGCCTCCTGGAACCCCTTCAAATGCCCCACACAATTTGGCCCTCTCTGCTTTCCTGCGCACTCTATCCTCAAAAGCACCTTTTTTAACTTTCGTTGCTGTTTGGAGCAAAAAAGACAAACGTCCAGCTTTTGCTGCCACAGCAAAGGTGCCAGCGGGGAAAAGTCATGCTGGTCCTCACTGCCTCCTGGAACCCCTTCAAATGCCCCACACAATTTGGCCCTCTCTGCTTTCCTGCGCACTCTATCCTCAAAAGCACCTTTTTTCACTCTTGGCGCCCTCTGGAGCAAAAAAGACAAACGTCCAGCTTTTGCTGCCACAGCAATGGTGACAGCGGGGAAAAGTGATGCTGGTCCTCACTGCCTCCTGGAACCCCTTCAAATGCCCCACACAATTTGGCCCTCTCTGCTTTCCTGTGGACTCTAGCCTCAAAAGCACCTTTTTTCACTCTTGGCGCCCTCCGGAGCAAAAAAGACAAACGTCCAGCTTTTGCTGCCACAGCAAAGGTGCCAGCGAGGAAAAGTGATGCTGGTCCTCACTGCCTCCTGGAACCCCTTTAAATGCCCCAGACAATTTGGCCCTCTCTGCTTTCCTGTGCACTCTAGCTTCAAAAGCACCTTTTTTCATTTTCGCCGCAGTTTGTAGCAAAAAAGACAAACGTCCAGCTTTTGCTGCCACAGCAAAGGTGCCACGGGGAAAAGTGATGCTGGTCCTCACTGCCTCCTGGAACCCCTTCAAATGCCCCACACAATTTGGCTTTCTCTGCTTTCCTGCGCAATCTAGCCTCAATAGCACCTTTTTTCACTTTCTCCGCTGTTTGGAGCAAAAAAGACAAACGTCCAGCTTTTGCTGCCACAGCAAAGGTGCCAGTGGGGAAAAGTGATGCTGGTCCTCACTGCCTCCTGGAACCCCTTCAAATGCCCCAGACAATTTGGCCCTCTCTGCTTTCCTGCGCACTCTAGCTTCAAAAGCACCTTCTTTCACTTTAGCCACTGTTTGGAGCAAAAAAGACAAACGTCCAGCTTTTGCTGCCACAGCAAAGGTGCCAGCGGGGAAAAGTCATGCTGGTCCTCACTGCCTTCTGGAACCCCTTCAAATGCCCCAGACAATTTGGCCCTCTCTGCTTCCCTGCGGACTCTATCCTAAAAAGCACCTTTTTTCACTCTTGGCGCCCTACGGAGCAAAAAAGACAAATGTCCAGCTTTTGCTGCCACCGCAAAGGTGCCAGCGGGGAAAAGTGATGCTGGTCCTCACTGCCTCCTGGAACCCCTTCAAATGCCCCACACAATTTGGCCCTCTCTGCTTTCCTGCGCACTCTAGCCTCAAAAGCACCTTTTTTCACTCTTGGCGCCCTCCGGAGCAAAAAAGACAAACGTCCAGCTTTTGCTGCCACAGCAAAGGTGCCAGCGGGGAAAAGTGATGCTGGTCCTCACTGACTCCTGGAACCCCTTCAAATGCCCCACACAATTTGGCCCTCTCTGCTTTCCTGCGCAATCTAGCCTCCATAGCACCTTTTTTCACTTTCGCCGCTGTTTGGAGCAAAAAAGACAAACGCCCAGCTTTTGCTGCCACAGCAAAGGTGCCAGCGGGGAAAAGTGATGCTGGTCCTCACTGCCTCCTGGAACCCCTTCAAATGCCCCAGGCAATTTGACCCTCTCTGCTTTCCTGCGCACTCTAGCCTCAAAAGCACCTTTTTTCACTCTTGGCGCCTTCCGGAGCAAAAAAGACAAACGTCCAGCTTTTGCTGCCACAGCAAAGTTGCCAGCGGGGAAAAGTGATGCTGGTCCTCACTGCCTCCTGGAACCCCTTCAAATGCCCCAGACAATTTGGCCCTCTCTGCTTTCCTGAGCACTCTATCCTCAAAAGCACCTTTTTTCACTTTCGCCGCTGTTTGGAGCAAAAAAACAAACGTCCGGCTTTTGCTGCCACAGCAAAGGTGCCAGCGGGGAAAAGTCATGCTGGTCCTCACTGCCTCCTGGAACCCCTTCAAATGCCCCAGACAATTTGGCCCTCTCTGCTTTCCTGCGCACTCTAGCCTCAAAAGCACCTTTTTTCACTCTTGACGCCCTACAGAGCAAAAAAGACAAACGTCCATCTTTTGCTGCCACAGCAAAGGTGCCAGCGGGGAAAAGTGATGCTGGTCCTCACTGCCTCCTGGAACCCCTTCAAATGCCCCACACAATTTGGCCCTCTCTGCTTCCCTGCGGACTCTAGCCTCAAAAGCACCTTTTTTCACTCTTGGCGCCCTACGGAGCAAAAAAGACAAACGTCCAGCTTTTGCTGCCACAGCAAAGGTGCCAGCGGGGAAAAGTGATGCTGGTCCTCACTGCCTCCTGGAACCCCTTCAAATGCCCCAGACAATTTGGCCCTCTCTGCTTTCCTGCGCACTCTAGCCTCAAAAGCACCTTTTTTCACTCTTGGCCCCCTCCGGAGCAAAAAAGACAAACGTCCAGCTTTTGCTGCCACAGCAAAGGTGCCAGCGGGGAAAAGTGATGCTGGTCCTCACTGCCTCCTGGAACCCCTTCAAATGCCCCACACAATTTGGCCCTCTCTGCTTTCCTGCGCACTCTATCCTCAAAAGCACCTTTTTTAACTTTCGTTGCTGTTTGGAGCAAAAAAGACAAACGTCCAGCTTTTGCTGCCACAGCAAAGGTGCCAGCGGGGAAAAGTCATGCTGGTCCTCACTGCCTCCTGGAACCCCTTCAAATGCCCCACACAATTTGGCCCTCTCTGCTTTCCTGCGCACTCTATCCTCAAAAGCACCTTTTTTCACTCTTGGCGCCCTCTGGAGCAAAAAAGACAAACGTCCAGCTTTTGCTGCCACAGCAATGGTGACAGCGGGGAAAAGTGATGCTGGTCCTCACTGCCTCCTGGAACCCCTTCAAATGCCCCACACAATTTGGCCCTCTCTGCTTTCCTGTGGACTCTAGCCTCAAAAGCACCTTTTTTCACTCTTGGCGCCCTCCGGAGCAAAAAAGACAAACGTCCAGCTTTTGCTGCCACAGCAAAGGTGCCAGCGAGGAAAAGTGATGCTGGTCCTCACTGCCTCCTGGAACCCCTTTAAATGCCCCAGACAATTTGGCCCTCTCTGCTTTCCTGTGCACTCTAGCTTCAAAAGCACCTTTTTTCATTTTCGCCGCAGTTTGTAGCAAAAAAGACAAACGTCCAGCTTTTGCTGCCACAGCAAAGGTGCCACGGGGAAAAGTGATGCTGGTCCTCACTGCCTCCTGGAACCCCTTCAAATGCCCCACACAATTTGGCTTTCTCTGCTTTCCTGCGCAATCTAGCCTCAATAGCACCTTTTTTCACTTTCTCCGCTGTTTGGAGCAAAAAAGACAAACGTCCAGCTTTTGCTGCCACAGCAAAGGTGCCAGTGGGGAAAAGTGATGCTGGTCCTCACTGCCTCCTGGAACCCCTTCAAATGCCCCAGACAATTTGGCCCTCTCTGCTTTCCTGCGCACTCTAGCTTCAAAAGCACCTTCTTTCACTTTAGCCACTGTTTGGAGCAAAAAAGACAAACGTCCAGCTTTTGCTGCCACAGCAAAGGTGCCAGCGGGGAAAAGTCATGCTGGTCCTCACTGCCTTCTGGAACCCCTTCAAATGCCCCAGACAATTTGGCCCTCTCTGCTTCCCTGCGGACTCTATCCTAAAAAGCACCTTTTTTCACTCTTGGCGCCCTACGGAGCAAAAAAGACAAATGTCCAGCTTTTGCTGCCACCGCAAAGGTGCCAGCGGGGAAAAGTGATGCTGGTCCTCACTGCCTCCTGGAACCCCTTCAAATGCCCCACACAATTTGGCCCTCTCTGCTTTCCTGCGCACTCTAGCCTCAAAAGCACCTTTTTTCACTTTAGCCGGTGTTTGGAGCAAAAAAGACAAACGTCCAGCTTTTGCTGCCAAGGCAAAGGTGCCAGCGGGGAAAAGTGATGCTGGTCCTCACTGCCTCCTGGAACCCCTTCAAATGCCCCACACAATTTGGCCCTCTCTGCTTTCCTGCGCACTCTAGCCTCAAAAGCACCTTTCTTCACTCTTGGCGCCCTCCGGAGCAAAAAAGACAAACGTCCAGCTTTTGCTGCCACCGCAAAGGTTCCAGCGGGGAAAAGTGATGCTGGTCCTCACTGCCTCCTGGAACCCCTTCAAATGCCCCACACAATTTGGCCCTCTCTGCTTTCCTGCGCACTCTATCCTCAAAAGCACCTTTTTTCACTCTTGGCGCCCTCCGGAGCAAAAAAGAAAAACGTCCAGCTTTTGCTGCCACAGCAAAGGTGCCAGCAGGGAAAAGTGATGCTAGGCCTCACTGACTCCTGGAACCCCTTGAAATGCCTGAGACAATTTGGCCCTCTCTGCTTCCCTGCGGACTCTATCCTCAAAAGCACCTTTTTTCACTTTCGCCGCTGTTTGGAGCAAAAAAGACAAACGTCCAGCTTTTGCTGTCACAGCAAAGGTGCCAGCGGGGAAAAGTGATGCTGGTCCTCACTGCCTCCTGGAACCCCTTCAAATGCCCCAGACAATTTGGCCCTCTCTGCTTCCCTGCGGACTCTATCCTCAAAAGCACCTTTTTTCACTTTCGCCGCTGTTTGGAGCAAAAAAGACAAACGTCCAGCTTTTGCTGCCACAGCAAAGGTGCCAGCGGGGAAAAGTCATGCTGGTCCTCACTGCCTCCTGGAACCCCTTCAAATGCCCTAGACAATTTGGCCCTCTCTGCTTTCCTGCACACTCTAGCCTCAAAAGCACCTTTTTTCACTTTCGCCGCTGTTTGGAGCAAAAAAGACAAACGTCCAGCTTTTGCTGCCACAGCAAAGGTGCCAGCGGTGAAAAGTGATGCTAGTCCTCACTGCCTCCTGGAACCCCTTCAAATGCCCCACACAATTTGGCCCTCTCTGCTTTCCTGTGCACTCTAGCCTCAAAAGCACCTTTTTTCACTCTTGGCGCCCTCCGGAGCAAAAAAGACAAACGTCCAGCTTTTGCTGCCACAGCAAAGGTGCCAGCGGGGAAAAGTGATGCTGGTCCTCACTGACTCCTGGAACCCCTTCAAATGCCCCACACAATTTGGCCCTCTCTGCTTTCCTGCGCAATCTAGCCTCCATAGCACCTTTTTTCACTTTCGCCGCTGTTTGGAGCAAAAAAGACAAACGCCCAGCTTTTGCTGCCACAGCAAAGGTGCCAGCGGGGAAAAGTGATGCTGGTCCTCACTGCCTCCTGGAACCCCTTCAAATGCCCCAGGCAATTTGGCCCTCTCTGCTTTCCTGCGCACTCTAGCCTCAAAAGCACCTTTTTTCACTCTTGGCGCCTTCCGGAGCAAAAAAGACAAACGTCCAGCTTTTGCTGCCACAGCAAAATTGCCAGCGGGGAAAAGTGATGCTGGTCCTCACTGCCTCCTGGAACCCCTTCAAATGCCCCAGACAATTTGGCCCTCTCTGCTTTCCTGAGCACTCTATCCTCAAAAGCACCTTTTTTCACTTTCGCCGCTGTTTGGAGCAAAAAAGACAAACGTCCGGCTTTTGCTGCCACAGCAAAGGTGCCAGCGGGGAAAAGTCATGCTGGTCCTCACTGCCTCCTGGAACCCCTTCAAATGCCCCAGACAATTTGGCCCTCTCTGCTTTCCTGCGCACTCTAGCCTCAAAAGCACCTTTTTTCACTCTTGACGCCCTACAGAGCAAAAAAGACAAACGTCCAGCTTTTGCTGCCACAGCAAAGGTGCCAGCGGGGAAAAGTCATGCTGGTCCTCACTGCCTCCTGGAACCCCTTCAAATGCCCCACACAATTTGGCCCTCTCTGCTTCCCTGCGGACTCTAGCCTCAAAAGCACCTTTTTTCACTCTTGGCGCCCTACGGAGCAAAAAAGACAAACGTCCAGCTTTTGCTGCCACAGCAAAGGTGCCAGCGGGGAAAAGTGATGCTGGTCCTCACTGCCTCCTGGAACCCCTTCAAATGCCCCAGACAATTTGGCCCTCTCTGCTTTCCTGCGCACTCTAGCCTCAAAAGCACCTTTTTTCACTCTTGGCGCCCTCCGGAGCAAAAAAGACAAACGTCCAGCTTTTGCTGCCACAGCAAAGGTGCCAGCGGGGAAAAGTGATGCTGGTCCTCACTGCCTCCTGGAACCCCTTCAAATGCCCCAGACAATTTGGCCCTCTCTGCTTTCCTGCGGACTCTAGCCTCAAAAGCACCTTTTTTCACTCTTGGCGCCCTCCGGAGCAAAAAGTACAAACATCCAGCTTTTGCTGCCACAGCAAAGGTGCCAGCGGGGAAAAGTGATGCTGGTCCTCACTGCCTCCTGCAACCCCTTCAAATGCCCCACACAATTTGGCCCTCTCTGCTTTCTTGCGCACTCTATCCTCAAAAGCACCTTTTTTCACTTTCGCCGCTGTTTGGAGCAAAAAAGACAAACGTCCAGCTTTTGCTGCCACAGCAAAGGTGCCAGCGGGGAAAAGTCATGCTGGTCCTCACTGCCTCCTGGAACCCCTTCAAATGCCCCACACAATTTGGCCCTCTCTGCTTTCCTGCGCACTCTAGCCTCAAAAGCACCTTTTTTCACTCTTGACGCCCTACAGAGCAAAAAAGACAAACGTCCAGCTTTTGCTGCCACAGCAAAGGTGCCAGCGGGGAAAAGTCATGCTGGTCCTCACTGCCTCCTGGAACCCCTTCAAATGCCCCAGACAATTTGGCCCTATCTGCTTCCCTGCGGACTCTATCCTCAAAAGCACCTTTTTTCACTCTTGGCGCCCTACGGAGCAAAAAAGACAAACGTCCAGCTTTTGCTGCCACAGCAAAGGTGCCAGCGGGGAAAAGTGATGCTGGTCCTCACTGCCTCCTGGAACCCCTTCAAATGCCCCACACAATTTGGCCCTCTCTGCTTTCCTGCGCACTCTAGCCTCAAAAGCACCTTTTTTCACTCTTGGCCCCCTCCGGAGCAAAAAAGACAAACGTCCAGCTTTTGCTGCCACAGCAAAGGTGCCAGCGGGGAAAAGTGATGCTGGTCCTCACTGCCTCCTGGAACCCCTTCAAATGCCCCACACAATTTGGCCCTCTCTGCTTTCCTGCGCACTCTATCCTCAAAAGCACCTTTTTTAACTTTCGCCGCTGTTTGGAGCAAAAAAGACAAACGTCCAGCTTTTGCTGCCACAGCAAAGGTGCCAGCGGGGAAAAGTGATGCTGGTCCTCACTGCCTCCTGGAACCCCTTCAAATGCCCCAGACAATTTGGCCCTCTCTGCTTTCCTGCGGACTCTAGCCTCAAAAGCACCTTTTTTCGCTCTTGGCGCCCTCCGGAGCAAAAAGTACAAACGTCCAGCTTTTGCTGCCACAGCAAAGGTGCCAGCGGGGAAAAGTGATGCTGGTCCTCACTGCCTCCTGCAACCCCTTCAAATGCCCCACACAATTTGGCCCTCTCTGCTTTCTTGCGCACTCTATCCTCAAAAGCACCTTTTTTCACTTTCGCCGCTGTTTGGAGCAAAAAAGACAAACGTCCAGCTTTTGCTGCCACAGCAAAGGTGCCAGCGGGGAAAAGTGATGCTGGTCCTCACTGCCTTCTGGAACCCTTTCAAATGCCCCACACAATTTGGCCCTCTCTTCTTCCCTGCGGACTCTATCCTCAAAAGCACCTTTTTTCACTCTTGGCGCCCTCCGGAGCAAAAAAGACAAACGTCCAGCTTTTGCTGCCACAGCAAAGGTGCCAGCAGGGAAAAGTGATGCTAGGCCTCACTGACTCCTGGAACCCCTTCAAATGCCTGAGACAATTTGGCCCTCTCTGCTTCCCTGCGGACTCTATCCTTAAAAGCACCTTTTTTCACTCTTGGCGCCCTGCGGAGCAAAAAAGACAAATGTCCAGCTTTTGCTGCCACAGCAAAGGTGCCAGCGGGGAAAAGTGATGCTGGTCCTCACTGCCTCCTGGAACCCCTTCAAATGCCCCACACAATTTGGCCCTCTCTGCTTTCCTGCGCACTCTAGCCTCAAAAGCACCTTTTTTCACTTTAGCCGGTGTTTGGAGCAAAAAAGACAAACGTCCAGCTTTTGCTGCCACAGCAAAGGTGCCAGCGGGGAAAAGTGATGCTGGTCCTCACTGCCTCCTGGAACCCCTTCAAATGCCCCACACAATTTGGCCCTCTCTGCTTCCCTGCGCACTCTATCCTCAAAAGCACCTTTTTTCACTCTTGGCGCCCTCCGGAGCAAAAAAGACAAACGTCCAGCTTTTGCTGCCACAGCAAAGGTGCCAGCGGGGAAAAGTGATGCTGGTCCTCACTGCCTCCTGGAACCCCTTCAAATGCCCCAGACAATTTGGCCCTCTCTGCTTTCCTGTGCACTCTAGCTTCAAAAGCACCTTTTTTCATTTTCGCCGCTGTTTGTAGCAAAAAAGACAAACGTCCAGCTTTTGCTGCCACAGCAAAGGTGGCAGCGGGGAAAAGTGATGCTGGTCCTCACTGCCTCCTGGAACCCCTTCAAATGCCCCACACAATTTGGCCCTCTCTGCTTTCCTGCGCAATCTAGCCTCAATAGCACCTTTTTTCACTTTCTCAGCTGTTTGGAGCAAAAAAGACAAACGTCCAGCTTTTGCTGCCACAGCAAAGGTGCCAGCGGGGAAAAGTGATGCTGGTCCTCACTGCCTCCTGGAACCCCTTCAAATGCCCCAGACAATTTGGCCCTCTCTGCTTTCCTGCGCACTCTATCCTCAAAAGCACCTTTTTTCACTTTCGCCGCTGTTTGGAGCAAAAAAGACAAACGTCCAGCTTTTGCTGCCACAGCAAAGGTGCCAGCGGGGAAAAGTCATGCTGGTCCTCACTGCCTCCTGGAACCCCTTCAAATGCCCCAGACAATTTGGCCCTCTCTGCTTTCCTGCGCACTCTAGCCTCAAAAGCACCTTTTTTCACTCTTGACGCCCTACAGAGCAAAAAAGACAAACGTCCAGCTTTTGCTGCCACAGCAAAGGTGCCAGCGGGGAAAAGTCATGCTGGTCCTCACTGCCTCCTGGAACCCCTTCAAATGCCCCAGACAATTTGGCCCTATCTGCTTCCCTGCGGACTCTATCCTCAAAAGCACCTTTTTTCACTCTTGGCGCCCTCCGGAGCAAAAAAGACAAACGTCCAGCTTTTGCTGCCACAGCAAAGGTGCCAGCGGGGAAAAGTGATGCTGGTCCTCACTGCCTCCTGGAACCCCTTCAAATGCCCCAGACAATTTGGCCCTCTCTGCTTTCCTGCGCACTCTAGCCTCAAAAGCACCTTTTTTCACTCTTGGCCCCCTCCGGAGCAAAAAAGACAAACGTCCAGCTTTTGCTGCCACAGCAAAGGTGCCAGCGGGGAAAAGTGATGCTGGTCCTCACTGCCTCCTGGAACCCCTTCAAATGCCCCACACAATTTGGCCCTCTCTGCTTTCCTGCGCACTCTATCCTCAAAAGCACCTTTTTTAACTTTCGCCGCTGTTTGGAGCAAAAAAGACAAACGTCCAGCTTTTGCTGCCACAGCAAAGGTGCCAGCGGGGAAAAGTCATGCTGGTCCTCACTGCCTCCTGGAACCCCTTCAAATGCCCCAGACAATTTGGCCCTCTCTGCTTTCCTGCGGACTCTAGCCTCAAAAGCACCTTTTTTCGCTCTTGGCGCCCTCCGGAGCAAAAAGTACAAACGTCCAGCTTTTGCTGCCACAGCAAAGGTGCCAGCGGGGAAAAGTGATGCTGGTCCTCACTGCCTCCTGCAACCCCTTCAAATGCCCCACACAATTTGGCCCTCTCTGCTTTCTTGCGCACTCTATCCTCAAAAGCACCTTATTTCACTTTCGCCGCTGTTTGGAGCAAAAAAGACAAACGTCCAGCTTTTGCTGCCACAGCAAAGGTGCCAGCGGGGAAAAGTGATGCTGGTCCTCACTGCCTTCTGGAACCCTTTCAAATGCCCCACACAATTTGGCCCTCTCTTCTTCCCTGCGGACTCTATCCTCAAAAGCACCTTTTTTCACTCTTGGCGCCCTCCGGAGCAAAAAAGACAAACGTCCAGCTTTTGCTGCCACAGCAAAGGTGCCAGCAGGGAAAAGTGATGCTAGGCCTCACTGACTCCTGGAACCCCTTCAAATGCCTGAGACAATTTGGCCCTCTCTGCTTCCCTGCGGACTCTATCCTTAAAAGCACCTTTTTTCACTCTTGGCGCCCTGCGGAGCAAAAAAGACAAATGTCCAGCTTTTGCTGCCACAGCAAAGGTGCCAGCGGGGAAAAGTGATGCTGGTCCTCACTGCCTCCTGGAACCCCTTCAAATGCCCCACACAATTTGGCCCTCTCTGCTTTCCTGCGCACTCTAGCCTCAAAAGCACCTTTTTTCACTTTAGCCGGTGTTTGGAGCAAAAAAGACAAACGTCCAGCTTTTGCTGCCACAGCAAAGGTGCCAGCGGGGAAAAGTGATGCTGGTCCTCACTGCCTCCTGGAACCCCTTCAAATGCCCCACACAATTTGGCCCTCTCTGCTTCCCTGCGCACTCTATCCTCAAAAGCACCTTTTTTCACTCTTGGCGCCCTGCGGAGCAAAAAAGACAAACGTCCAGCTTTTGCTGCCACAGCAAAGGTGCCAGCAGGGAAAAGTGATGCTGCTTCTCACTGCCTCCTGGAACCCCTTCAAATGCCCCACACAATTTGGCCCTCTCTGCTTTCCTGTGGACTCTAGCCTCAAAAGCACCTTTTTTCACTCTTGGCGCCCTCCGGAGCAAAAAAGACAAACGTCCAGCTTTTGCTGCCACAGCAAAGGTGCCAGCGGGGAAAAGTGATGCTGGTCCTCACTGCCTCCTGGAACCCCTTCAAATGCCCCAGACAATTTGGCCCTCTCTGCTTTCCTGTGCACTCTAGCTTCAAAAGCACCTTTTTTCATTTTCGCCGCTGTTTGTAGCAAAAAAGACAAACGTCCAGCTTTTGCTGCCACAGCAAAGGTGGCAGCGGGGAAAAGTGATGCTGGTCCTCACTGCCTCCTGGAACCCCTTCAAATGCCCCACACAATTTGGCCCTCTCTGCTTTCCTGCGCAATCTAGCCTCAATAGCACCTTTTTTCACTTTCTCAGCTGTTTGGAGCAAAAAAGACAAACGTCCAGCTTTTGCTGCCACAGCAAAGGTGCCAGCGGGGAAAAGTGATGCTGGTCCTCACTGCCTCCTGGAACCCCTTCAAATGCCCCAGACAATTTGGCCCTCTCTGCTTTCCTGCGCACTCTATCCTCAAAAGCACCTTTTTTCACTTTCGCCGCTGTTTGGAGCAAAAAAGACAAACGTCCAGCTTTTGCTGCCACAGCAAAGGTGCCAGCGGGGAAAAGTGATGCTGGTCCTCACTGCCTTCTGGAACCCCTTCAAATGCCCCAGGCAATTTGGCCCTCTCTTCTTCCCTGCGGACTCTATCCTCAAAAGCACCTTTTTTCACTCTTGGCGCCCTCCGGAGCAAAAAAGACAAACGTCCAGCTTTTGCTGCCACAGCAAAGGTGCCAGTGGGGAAAAGTGATGCTGGTCCTCACTGCCTCCTGGAACCCCTTCAAATGCCCCAGACAATTTGGCCCTCTCTGCTTTCCTGTGCACTCTAGCTTCAAAAGCACCTTTTTTCATTTTCGCCGCTGTTTGGAGCAAAAAAGACAAACGTCCAGCTTTTGCTGCCACAGCAAAGGTGCCAGCGGGGAAAAGTGATGCTGGTCCTCACTGCCTCCTGGAACCCCTTCAAATGCCCCACACAATTTGGCCCTCTCTGCTTTCCTGCGCAATCTAGCCTCAATAGCACCTTTTTTCACTTTCGCCGCTGTTTGTAGCAAAAAAGACAAACGTCCAGCTTTTGCTGCCACAGCAAAGGTGCCAGCGGGGAAAAGTGATGCTGGTCCTCACTGCCTCCTGGAACCCCTTCAAATGCCCCAGACAATTTGGCCCTCTCTGCTTTCCTGCGGACTCTAGCCTCAAAAGCACATTTTTTCGCTCTTGGCGCCCTCCGGAGCAAAAAGTACAAACGTCCAGCTTTTGCTGCCACAGCAAAGGTGCCAGCGGGGAAAAGTGATGCTGGTCCTCACTGCCTCCTGGAACTCCTTCAAATGCCCCACAGAATTTGGCCCTCTCTGCTTTCTTGCGCACTCTATCCTCAAAAGCACCTTTTTTCACTTTCGCCGCTGTTTGGAGCAAAAAAGACAAACGTCCAGCTTTTGCTGCCACAGCAAAGGTGCCAGCGGGGAAAAGTCATGCTGGTCCTCACTGCCTCCTGGAACCCCTTCAAATGCCCCACACAATTTGGCCCTCTCTGCTTTCCTGCGCACTCTAGCCTCAAAAGCACATTTTCACTCTTGACGCCCTACAGAGCAAAAAAGACAAACGTCCAGCTTTTGCTGCCACAGCAAAGGTGCCAGCGGGGAAAAGTCATGCTGGTCCTCACTGCCTCCTGGAACCCCTTCAAATGCCCCACACAATTTGGCCCTCTCTGCTTCCCTGCGGACTCTAGCCTCAAAAGCACCTTTTTTCACTCTTGGCGCCCTACGGAGCAAAAAAGACAAACGTCCAGCTTTTGCTGCCACAGCAAAGGTGCCAGCGGGGAAAAGTGATGCTGGTCCTCACTGCCTCCTGGAACCCCTTCAAATGCCCCAGACAATTTGGCCCTCTCTGCTTTCCTGCGCACTCTAGCCTCAAAAGCACCTTTTTTCACTCTTGGCGCCCTCCGGAGCAAAAAAGACAAACGTCCAGCTTTTGCTGCCACAGCAAAGGTGCCAGCGGGGAAAAGTGATGCTGGTCCTCACTGCCTCCTGGAACCCCTTCAAATGCCCCAGACAATTTGGCCCTCTCTGCTTTCCTGCGCACTCTAGCCTCAAAAGCACCTTTTTTCACTCTTGGCCCCCTCCGGAGCAAAAAAGACAAACGTCCAGCTTTTGCTGCCACAGCAAAGGTGCCAGCGGGGAAAAGTGATGCTGGTCCTCACTGCCTCCTGGAACCCCTTCAAATGCCCCACACAATTTGGCCCTCTCTTCTTCCCTGCGGACTCTATCCTCAAAAGCACCTTTTTTCACTCTTGGCGCCCTCCGGAGCAAAAAAGACAAACGTCCAGCTTTTGCTGCCACAGCAAAGGTGCCAGCGGGGAAAAGTGATGCTGGTCCTCATTGCCTTCTGGAACCCCTTCAAATGCCCCAGACAATTTGGCCCTCTCTGCTTCCCTGCGGACTCTATCCTAAAAAGCACCTTTTTTCACTCTTGGCGCCCTACGGCGCAAAAAAGACAAACGTCCAGCTTTTGCTGCCACAGCAATGGTGACAGCGGGGAAAAGTGATGCTGGTCCTCACTGCCTCCTGGAACCCCTTCAAATGCCCCACACAATTTGGCCCTCTCTGCTTTCCTGTGGACTCTAGCCTCAAAAGCACCTTTTTTCACTCTTGGCGCCCTCCGGAGCAAAAAAGACAAACGTCCAGCTTTTGCTGCCACAGCAAAGGTGCCAGCGGGGAAAAGTGATGCTGGTCCTCACTGCCTCCTGGAACCCCTTCAAATGCCCCAGACAATTTGGCCCTCTCTGCTTTCCTGTGCACTCTAGCTTCAAAAGCACCTTTTTTCATTTTCGCCGCTGTTTGTAGCAAAAAAGACAAACGTCCAGCTTTTGCTGCCACAGCAAAGGTGCCACGGGGAAAAGTGATGCTGGTCCTTACTGCCTCCTGGAACCCCTTCAAATGCCCCACACAATTTGGCCCTCTCTGCTTTCCTGCACAATCTAGCCTCAATAGCACCTTTTTTCACTTTCTCCGCTGTTTGGAGCAAAAAAGACAAACGTCCAGCTTTTGCTGCCACAGCAAAGGTGCCAGCGGGGAAAAGTGATGCTGGTCCTCACTGCCTCCTGGAACCCCTTCAAATGCCCCACACAATTTGGCCCTCTCTGCTTTCCTGCGCACTCTATCCTCAAAAGCACCTCTTTTAACTTTCGCCGCTGTTTGGAGCAAAAAAGACAAACGTCCAGCTTTTGCTGCCACAGCAAAGGTGCCAGCGGGGAAAAGTCATGCTGGTCCTCACTGCCTCCTGGAACCCCTTCAAATGCCCCAGACAATTTGGCCCTCTCTGCTTTCCTGCGGACTCTAGCCTCAAAAGCACCTTTTTTCGCTCTTGGCGCCCTCCGGAGCAAAAAGTACAAACGTCCAGCTTTTGCTGCCACAGCAAAGGTGCCAGCGGGGAAAAGTGATGCTGGTCCTCACTGCCTCCTGCAACCCCTTCAAATGCCCCACACAATTTGGCCCTCTCTGCTTTCTTGCGCACTCTATCCTCAAAAGCACCTTTTTTCACTTTCGCCGCTGTTTGGAGCAAAAAAGACAAACGTCCAGCTTTTGCTGCCACAGCAAAGGTGCCAGCGGGGAAAAGTGATGCTGGTCCTCACTGCCTTCTGGAACCCCTTCAAATGCCCCACACAATTTGGCCCTCTCTTCTTCCCTGCGGACTCTATCCTCAAAAGCACCTTTTTTCACTCTTGGCGCCCTCCGGAGCAAAAAAGACAAACGTCCAGCTTTTGCTGCCACAGCAAAGGTGCCAGCAGGGAAAAGTGATGCTAGGCCTCACTGACTCCTGGAACCCCTTGAAATGCCCCAGGCAATTTGGCCCTCTCTGCTTTCCTGCGCAATCTAGCCTCAAAAGCACCTTTTTTCACTTTAGCCGGTGTTTGGAGCAAAAAAGACAAACGTCCAGCTTTTGCTGCCACAGCAAAGGTGCCAGCGGGGAAAAGTGATGCTGGTCCTCACTGCCTCCTGGAACCCCTTCAAATGCCCCAG
Source organism: Vanellus vanellus (assembly GCF_965231255.1). NCBI lineage: Eukaryota > Metazoa > Chordata > Aves > Charadriiformes > Charadriidae > Vanellus > Vanellus vanellus. The sequence continues at coordinate 35,287 of NW_028126741.1, forward strand.
ACAATTTGGCCCTCTCTGCTTTCCTGCGCACTCTATCCTCAAAAGCACCTTTTTTCACTCTTGGCGCCCTCTGGAGCAAAAAAGACAAACGTCCAGCTTTTGCTGCCACAGCAATGGTGACAGCGGGGAAAAGTGATGCTGGTCCTCACTGCCTCCTGGAACCCCTTCAAATGCCCCACACAATTTGGCCCTCTCTGCTTTCCTGCGCACTCTAGCCTCAAAAGCACCTTTTTTCACTCTTGGCGCCCTCCGGAGCAAAAAAGACAAACGTCCAGCTTTTGCTGCCACAGCAAAGGTGCCAGCGGGGAAAAGTGATGCTGGTCCTCACTGCCTCCTGGAACCCCTTCAAATGCCCCACACAATTTGGCCCTCTCTGCTTTCCTGCGCACTCTATCCTCAAAAGCACCTTTTTTCACTCTTGGCGCCCTCTGGAGCAAAAAAGACAAACGTCCAGCTTTTGCTGCCACAGCAATGGTGCCAGCGGGGAAAAGTGATGCTGGTCCTCACTGCCTCCTGGAACCCCTTCAAATGCCCCACACAATTTGGCCCTCTCTGCTTTCCTGTGGACTCTAGCCTCAAAAGCACCTTTTTTCACTCTTGGCGCCCTCCGGAGCAAAAAAGACAAACGTCCAGCTTTTGCTGCCACAGCAAAGGTGCCAGCGGGGAAAAGTGATGCTGGTCCTCACTGCCTCCTGGAACCCCTTCAAATGCCCCACACAATTTGGCCCTCTCTGCTTTCCTGCGCAATCTAGCCTCAATAGCACCTTTTTTCACTTTCTCCGCTGTTTGGAGCAAAAAAGACAAACGTCCAGCTTTTGCTGCCACAGCAAAGGTGCCAGCGGGGAAAAGTGATGCTGGTCCTCACTGCCTCCTGGAACCCCTTCAAATGCCCCAGACAATTTGACCCTCTCTGCTTTCCTGCGCACTCTATCCTCAAAAGCACCTTTTTTCACTTTCGCCGCTGTTTGGAGCAAAAAAGACAAACGTCCAGCTTTTGCTGCCACAGCAAAGGTGCCAGCGGGGAAAAGTGATGCTGGTCCTCACTGCCTTCTGGAACCCCTTCAAATGCCCCAGGCAATTTGGTCCTCTCTTCTTCCCTGCGGACTCTATCCTCAAAAGCACCTTTTTTCACTCTTGGCGCCCTCCGGAGCAAAAAAGACAAACGTCCAGCTTTTGCTGCCACAGCAAAGGTGCCAGTGGGGAAAAGTGATGCTGGTCCTCACTGCCTCCTGGAACCCCTTCAAATGCCCCACACAATTTGGCCCTCTCTGCTTTCCTGCGCACTCTAGCTTCAAAAGCACCTTTTTTCACTTTCGCCGCTGTTTGGAGCAAAAAAGACAAACGTCCAGCTTTTGCTGCCACAGCAAAGGTGCCAGCGGGGAAAAGTCATGCTGGTCCTCACTGCCTTCTGGAACCCCTTCAAATGCCCCAGACAATTTGGCCCTCTCTGCTTCCCTGCGGACTCTATCCTAAAAAGCACCTTTTTTCACTCTTGGCGCCCTACGGAGCAAAAAAGACAAATGTCCAGATTTTGCTGCCACCGCAAAGGTGCCAGCGGGGAAAAGTGATGCTGGTCCTCACTGCCTCCTGGAACCCCTTCAAATGCCCCACACAATTTGGCCCTCTCTGCTTTCCTGCGCACTCTAGCCTCAAAAGCACCTTTTTTCACTCTTGGCGCCCTCCGGAGCAAAAAAGACAAACGTCCAGCTTTTGCTGCCACAGCAAAGGTGCCAGCGGGGAAAAGTGATGCTGGTCCTCACTGCCTCCTGGAACCCCTTCAAATGCCCCAGACAATTTGGCCCTCTCTGCTTTCCTGCGGTCTCTTGCCTCAAAAGCACCTTTTTTCGCTCTTGGCGCCCTCCGGAGCAAAAAGTACAAACGTCCAGCTTTTGCTGCCACAGCAAAGGTGCCAGCGGGGAAAAGTGATGCTGGTCCTCACTGCCTCCTGCAACTCCTTCAAATGCCCCACAGAATTTGGCCCTCTCTGCTTTCTTGCGCACTCTATCCTCAAAAGCACCTTTTTTCACTTTCGCCGCTGTTTGGAGCAAAAAAGACAAACGTCCAGCTTTTGCTGCCACAGCAAAGGTGCCAGCGGGGAAAAGTCATGCTGGTCCTCACTGCCTCCTGGAACCCCTTCAAATGCCCCAGACAATTTGGCCCTCTCTGCTTTCCTGCGCACTCTAGCCTCAAAAGCACCTTTTTTCACTCTTGACGCCCTACAGAGCAAAAAAGACAAACGTCCAGCTTTTGCTGCCACAGCAAAGGTGCCAGCGGGGAAAAGTCATGCTGGTCCTCACTGCCTCCTGGAACCCCTTCAAATGCCCCACACAATTTGGCCCTCTCTGCTTCCCTGCGGAATCTAGCCTCAAAAGCACCTTTTTTCACTCTTGGCGCCCTACGGAGCAAAAAAGACAAACATCCAGCTTTTGCTGCCACAGCAAAGGTGCCAGCGGGGAAAAGTGATGCTGGTCCTCACTGCCTCCTGGAACCCCTTCAAATGCCCCAGGCAATTTGGCCCTCTCTGCTTTCCTGCGCACTCTAGCCTCAAAAGCACCTTTTTTCACTCTTGGCCCCCTCCGGAGCAAAAAAGACAAACGCCCAGCTTTTGCTGCCACAGCAAAGGTGCCAGCGGGGAAAAGTGATGCTGGTCCTCACTGCCTCCTGGAACCCCTTCAAATGCCCCACACAATTTGGCCCTCTCTGCTTTCCTGCGCACTCTATCCTCAAAAGCACCTTTTTTAACTTTCGTTGCTGTTTGGAGCAAAAAAGACAAACGTCCAGCTTTTGCTGCCACAGCAAAGGTGCCAGCGGGGAAAAGTCATGCTGGTCCTCACTGCCTCCTGGAACCCCTTCAAATGCCCCAGACAATTTGGCCCTCTCTGCTTTCCTGCGCACTCTATCCTCAAAAGCACCTTTTTTCACTCTTGGCGCCCTCCGGAGCAAAAAAGACAAACGTCCAGCTTTTGCTGCCACAGCAATGGTGACAGCGGGGAAAAGTGATGCTGGTCCTCACTGCCTCCTGGAACCCCTTCAAATGCCCCACACAATTTGGCCCTCTCTGCTTTCCTGTGGACTCTAGCCTCAAAAGCACCTTTTTTCACTCTTGGCGCCCTCCCGAGCAAAAAAGACAAACGTCCAGCTTTTGCTGCCACAGCAAAGGTGCCAGCGGGGAAAAGTCATGCTGGTCCTCACTGCCTCCTGGAACCCCTTCAAATGCCCCAGACAATTTGGCCCTCTCTGCTTTCCTGTGCACTCTAGCTTCAAAAGCACCTTTTTTTCATTTTCGCCGCTGTTTGTATCAAAAATGACAAACGTCCAGCTTTTGCTGCCACAGCAAAGGTGCCACGGGGAAAAGTGATGCTGGTCCTTACTGCCTCCTGGAACCCCTTCAAATGCCCCACACAATTTGGCTTTCTCTGCTTTCCTGCGCAATCTAGCCTCAATAGCACCTTTTTTCACTTTCTCCGCTGTTTGGAGCAAAAAAGACAAATGTCCAGCTTTTGCTGCCACAGCAAAGGTGCCAGCGGGGAAAAGTGATGCTGGTCCTCACTGCCTCCTGGAACCCCTTCAAATGCCCCAGACAATTTGGCCCTCTCTGCTTTCCTGCGCACTCTAGCCTCAAAAGCACCTTTTTTCACTTTCGCCGCTGTTTGGAGCAAAAAAGACAAACGTCCAGCTTTTGCTGCCACAGCAAAGGTGCCAGCGGGGAAAAGTGATGCTGGTCCTCACTGCCTTCTGGAACCCCTTCAAATGCCCCAGGCAATTTGGCCCTCTCTTCTTCCCTGCGGACTCTATCCTCAAAAGCACCTTTTTTCACTCTTGGCGCCCTCCGGAGCAAAAAAGACAAACGTCCAGCTTTTGCTGCCACAGCAAAGGTGCCAGTGGGGAAAAGTGATGCTGGTCCTCACTGCCTCCTGGAACCCCTTCAAATGCCCCAGACAATTTGGCCCTCTCTGCTTTCCTGCGCACTCTAGCTTCAAAAGCACCTTCTTTTACTTTCGCCACTGTTTGGAGCAAAAAAGACAAACGTCCAGCTTTTGCTGCCACAGCAAAGGTGCCAGCGGGGAAAAGTCATGCTGGTCCTCACTGCCTTCTGGAACCCCTTCAAATGCCCCAGACAATTTGGCCCTCTCTGCTTCCCTGCGGACTCTATCCTAAAAAGCACCTTTTTTCACTCTTGGCGCCCTACGGAGCAAAAAAGACAAATGTCCAGCTTTTGCTGCCACCGCAAAGGTGCCAGCGGGGAAAAGTCATGCTGGTCCTCACTGCCTCCTGGAACCCCTTCAAATGCCCCAGACAATTTGGCCCTCTCTGCTTTCCTACGCACTCTAGCCTCAAAAGCACCTTTTTTCACTTTAGCCGGTGTTTGGAGCAAAAAAGACAAACGTCCAGCTTTTGCTGCCAAGGCAAAGGTGCCAGCGGGGAAAAGTGATGCTGGTCCTCACTGCCTCCTGGAACCCCTTCAAATGCCCCACACAATTTGGCCCTCTCTGCTTTCCTGCGCACTCTAGCCTCAAAAGCACCTTTTTTCACTCTTGGCGCCCTCCGGAGCAAAAAAGACAAACGTCCAGCTTTTGCTGCCACAGCAAAGGTGCCAGCAGGGAAAAGTGATGCTAGGCCTCACTGACTCCTGGAACCCCTTGAAATGCCTGAGACAATTTGGCCCTCTCTGCTTCCCTGCGGACTCTATCCTCAAAAGCACCTTTTTTCACTCTTGGCGCCCTGCGGAGCAAAAAAGACAAATGTCCAGCTTTTGCTGCCACAGCAAAGGTGCCAGCGGGGAAAAGTGATGCTGGTCCTCACTGCCTCCTGGAACCCCTTCAAATGCCCCACACAATTTGGCCCTCTCTGCTTTCCTGCGCACTCTAACCTCAAAAGCAACTTTTTTCACTTTAGCCGGTGTTTGGAGCAAAAAAGACAAACGTCCAGCTTTTGCTGCCACAGCAAAGGTGCCAGCGGGGAAAAGTCATGCTGGTCCTCACTGACTCCTGGAACCCCTTCAAATGCCCCAGACAATTTGGCCCTCTCTGCTTTCCTGCGCACTCTAGCCTCAAAAGCACCTTTTTTCACTCTTGGCGCCCTCTGGAGCAAAAAAGACAAACGTCCAGCTTTTGCTGCCACAGCAATGGTGACAGCGGGGAAAAGTGATGCTGGTCCTCACTGCCTCCTGGAACCCCTTCAAATGCCCCACACAATTTGGCCCTCTCTGCTTTCCTGCGCACTCTAGCCTCAAAAGCACCTTTTTTCACTCTTGGCGCCCTCCGGAGCAAAAAAGACAAACGTCCAGCTTTTGCTGCCACAGCAAAGGTGCCAGCGGGGAAAAGTGATGCTGGTCCTCACTGCCTCCTGGAACCCCTTCAAATGCCCCAGACAATTTGGCCCTCTCTGCTTTCCTGTGCACTCTAGCTTCAAAAGCACCTTTTTTCAATTTCGCCGCTGTTTGGAGCAAAAAAGACAAACGTCCAGCTTTTGCTGCCACAGCAAAGGTGCCAGCGGGGAAAAGTGATGCTGGTCCTCACTGCCTCCTGGAACCCCTTCAAATGCCCCACACAATTTGGCTTTCTCTGCTTTCCTGCGCACTCTAGCCTCAATAGCACCTTTTTTCACTTTCTCCGCTGTTTGGAGCAAAAAAGACAAACGTCCAGCTTTTGCTGCCACAGCAAAGGTGCCAGCGGGGAAAAGTGATGCTGGTCCTCACTGCCTCCTGGAACCCCTTCAAATGCCCCAGACAATTTGGCCCTCTCTGCTTTCCTGCGCACTCTAGCTTCAAAAGCACCTTTTTTCACTTTCGCCGCTGTTTGGAGCAAAAAAGACAAACGTCCAGCTTTTGCTGCCACAGCAAAGGTGCCAGCGGGGAAAAGTCATGCTGGTCCTCACTGCCTTCTGGAACCCCTTCAAATGCCCCAGACAATTTGGCCCTCTCTGCTTCCCTGCGGACTCTATCCTAAAAAGCACCTTTTTTCACTCTTGGCGCCCTACGGAGCAAAAAAGACAAATGTCCAGCTTTTGCTGCCACCGCAAAGGTGCCAGCGGGGAAAAGTGATGCTGGTCCTCACTGCCTCCGTGAACCCCTTCAAATGCCCCACACAATTTGGCCCTCTCTGCTTTCCTGCGCACTCTAGCCTCAAAAGCACCTTTTTTCACTTTAGCCGGTGTTTGGAGCAAAAAAGACAAACGTCCAGCTTTTGCTGCCAAGGCAAAGGTGCCAGCGGGGAAAAGTGATGCTGGTCCTCACTGCCTCCTGGAACCCCTTCAAATGCCCCACACAATTTGGCCCTCTCTGCTTTCCTGCGCAATCTAGCCTCAAAAGCACCTTTTTTAGCTCTTGGCGCCCTCCGGAGCAAAAAAGACAAACGTCCAGCTTTTGCTGCCACCGCAAAGGTTCCAGCGGGGAAAAGTGATGCTGGTCCTCACTGCCTCCTGGAACCCCTTCAAATGCCCCACACAATTTGGCCCTCTCTGCTTTCCTGCGCACTCTATCCTCAAAAGCACCTTTTTTCACTCTTGGCGCCCTCCGGAGCAAAAAAGACAAACGTCCAGCTTTTGCTGCCACAGCAAAGGTGCCAGCAGGGAAAAGTGATGCTAGGCCTCACTGACTCCTGGAACCCCTTGAAATGCCTGAGACAATTTGGCCCTCTCTGCTTCCCTGCGGACTCTATCCTCAAAAGCACCTTTTTTCACTCTTGGCGCCCTGCGGAGCAAAAAAGACAAATGTCCAGCTTTTGCTGCCACAGCAAAGGTGCCAGCGGGGAAAAGTGATGCTGGTCCTCACTGCCTCCTGGAACCCCTTCAAATGCCCCACACAATTTGGCCCTCTCTGCTTTCCTGCGCACTCTAGCCTCAAAAGCACCTTTTTTCACTTTAGCCGGTGTTTGGAGCAAAAAAGACAAACGTCCAGCTTTTGCTGCCACAGCAAAGGTGCCAGCGGGGAAAAGTCATGCTGGTCCTCACTGACTCCTGGAACCCCTTCAAATGCCCCAGACAATTTGGCCCTCTCTGCTTTCCTGCGCACTCTAGCCTCAAAAGCACCTTTTTTCACTCTTGGCGCCCTCTGGAGCAAAAAAGACAAACGTCCAGCTTTTGCTGCCACAGCAATGGTGACAGCGGGGAAAAGTGATGCTGGTCCTCACTGCCTCCTGGAACCCCTTCAAATGCCCCACACAATTTGGCCCTCTCTGCTTTCCTGCGCACTCTAGCCTCAAAAGCACCTTTTTTCACTCTTGGCGCCCTCCGGAGCAAAAAAGACAAACGTCCAGCTTTTGCTGCCACAGCAAAGGTGCCAGCGGGGAAAAGTGATGCTGGTCCTCACTGCCTCCTGGAACCCCTTCAAATGCCCCAGACAATTTGGCCCTCTCTGCTTTCCTGTGCACTCTAGCTTCAAAAGCACCTTTTTTCATTTTCGCCGCTGTTTGGAGCAAAAAAGACAAACGTCCAGCTTTTGCTGCCACAGCAAAGGTGCCAGCGGGGAAAAGTGATGCTGGTCCTCACTGCCTCCTGGAACCCCTTCAAATGCCCCAGACAATTTGGCCCTCTCTGCTTTCCTGCGCACTCTAGCTTCAAAAGCACCTTTTTTCACTTTCGCCGCTGTTTGGAGCAAAAAAGACAAACGTCCAGCTTTTGCTGCCACAGCAAAGGTGCCAGCGGGGAAAAGTCATGCTGGTCCTCACTGCCTTCTGGAACCCCTTCAAATGCCCCAGACAATTTGGCCCTCTCTGCTTCCCTGCGGACTCTATCCTAAAAAGCACCTTTTTTCACTCTTGGCGCCCTACGGAGCAAAAAAGACAAATGTCCAGCTTTTGCTGCCACAGCAAAGGTGCCAGCGGGGAAAAGTGATGCTGGTCCTCACTGCCTCCTGGAACCCCTTCAAATGCCCCACACAATTTGGCCCTCTCTGCTTTCCTGCGCACTCTAGCCTCAAAAGCACCTTTTTTCACTTTAGCCGGTGTTTGGAGCAAAAAAGACAAACGTCCAGCTTTTGCTGCCAAGGCAAAGGTGCCAGCGGGGAAAAGTGATGCTGGTCCTCACTGCCTCCTGGAACCCCTTCAAATGCCCCACACAATTTGGCCCCTCTGCCTCCCTGCGGACTCTAGCCTCAAAAGCACCTTTTTTCACTCTTGGCGCCCTCCGGAGCAAAAAAGACAAACGTCCAGCTTTTGCTGCCACAGCAAAGGTGCCAGCGGGGAAAAGTGATGCTGGTCCTCACTGCCTCCTGGAACCCCTTCAAATGCCCCACACAATTTGGCCCTCTCTGCTTCCCTGCGGACTCTATCCTCAAAAGCACCTTTTTTCACTCTTGGCGCCCTCCAGAGCAAAAAAGACAAACGTGCAGCTTTTGCTGCCACAGCAAAGGTGCCAGCGGGGAAAAGTGATGCTGGTCCTCACTGCCTACTGGAACCCCTTCAAATGCACCAGACAATTTGGCCTTCTCTGCTTTCCTGCGCACTCTAGCCTCAAAAGCACCTTTTTTCACTTTCGGCGCTGTTTGGAGCAAAAAAGACAAACGTCCAGCTTTTGCTGCCACAGCAAAGGTGCCAGCGGGGAAAAGTGATGCTGGTCCTCACTGCCTCCTGGAACCCCTTCAAATGCCCCACACAATTTGGCCCTCTCTGCTTTGCTGCGGACACTATCCGCAAAAGCACCTTTTTTCACTCTTGGCGCCCTCCGGAGCAAAAAAGACAAACGCCCAGCTTTTGCTGCCACAGCAATGGTGCCAGCGGGGAAAAGTGATGCTGGTCCTCACTGCCTCCTGGAACCCCTTCAAATGCCCCACACAATTTGGCCCTCTCTGCTTTCCTGCGGACTCTAGCCTCAAAAGCACCTTTTTTCACTCTTGGCGCCCTCCAGAGCAAAAAAGACAAACGTCCAGCTTTTGCTGCCACAGCAAAGGTGCCAGTGGGGAAAAGTGATGCTGGTCCTCACTGCCTCCTGCAACCCCTTAAAATGCCCCAAACAATTTGGCCCTCTCTGCTTTCCTGTGCACTCTAGCCTCAAAAGCACCTTTTTTCATTTTCGCCGCTGTTTGGAGCAAAAAAGACAAACGTCCAGCTTTTGCTGCCACAGCAAAGGTGCCAGCGGGGAAAAGTGATGCTGGTCCTCACTGACTCCTGGAACCCCTTCAAATGCCCCACACAATTTGGCCCTCTCTGCTTTCCTGCACACTCTATCCTCAAAAGCACCTTTTTTCACTTTCGCCGCTGTTTGGAACAAAAAAGACAAACGTCCAGCTTTTGCTGCCACAGCAAAGGTGCCAGCGGGGAAAAGTCATGCTGGTCCTCACTGCCTTCTGGAACCCCTTCAAATGCCCCAGGCAATTTGGCCCTCTCTGCTTCCCTGCGGACTCTAGCCTCAAAAGCACCTTTTTTCACTCTTGGCGCCCTCCAGAGCAAAAAAAAAAACGTCCAGCTTTTGCTGCCACAGCAAAGGTGCCAGCGGGGAAAAGTGATGCTGGTCCTCACTGCCTCCTGGAACCCCTTCAAATGCCCCAGGCAATTTGGCCCTCTCTGCTTCCCTGCGCACTCTAGCCTCAAAAGCACCTTTTTTCACTTTCGGCGCTGTTTGGAGCAAAAAAGACAAACGTCCAGCTTTTGCTGCCACAGCAAAGGTGCCAGCGGGGAAAAGTGATGCTGGTCCTCACTGCCTCCTGGAACCCCTTCAAATGCCCCACACAATTTGGCCCTCTCTGCTTTCCTGCGGACACTATCCGCAAAAGCACCTTTTTTCACTCTTGGCGCCCTCCGGAGCAAAAAAGACAAACGCCCAGCTTTTGCTGCCACAGCAATGGTGCAAGCGGGGAAAAGTGATGCTGGTCCTCACTGCCTCCTGGAACCCCTTCAAATGCCCCACACAATTTGGCCCTCTCTGCTTTCCTGCGCAATCTAGCCTCAAAAGCACCTTTTTTCACTCTTGGCGACCTCCGGAGCAAAAAAGACAAACGTCCAGCTTTTGCTGCCACAGCAAAGGTGCCAGCGGGGAAAAGTGATGCTGGTCCTCACTGCCTCCTGGAACCCCTTCAAATACCCCACACAATTTGGCCCTCTATGCTTTCCTGCGCACTCTATCCTCAAAAGCACCTTTTTTCACTTTCACCGCTGTTTGGAGCAAAAAAGACAAACGTCCAGCTTTTGCTGCCACAGCAAAGGTGCCACGGGGAAAAGTGATGCTGGTCCTCACTGCCTCCTGGAACCCCTTCAAATGCCCCACACAATTTGGCCCTCTCTGCTTTCCTGCGCAATCTAGCCTCAATAGCCCCTTTTTTCACTTTCGCCGCTGTTTGGAGCAAAAAAGACAAACGTCCAGCTTTTGCTGCCACAGCAAAGGTGCCACGGGGAAAAGTGATGCTGGTCCTCACTGCCTCCTGGAACCCCTTCAAATGCCCCACACAATTTGGCCCTCTCTGCTTTCCTGAAAAGTCTATCCTCAAAAGCACCTTTTTTCACTTTCGCCGCTGTTTGGAGCAAAAAAGACAAACGTCCAGCTTTTGCTGCCACAGCAAAGGTGCCAGCGGGGAAAAGTGATGCTGGTCCTCACTGCCTCCTGGAACCCCTTCAAATGCCCCAGGCAATTTGGCCCTCTCTGCTTCCCTGCGGACTCTAGCCTCAAAAGCACCTTTTTTCACTCTTGGCGCCCTCCGGAGCAAAAAAGACAAACGTCCAGCTTTTGCTGCCACAGCAAAGGTGCCAGCGGGGAAAAGTGATGCTGGTCCTCACTGCCTCCTGGAACCCCTTAAAATGCCCCACACAATTTGGCCCTCTCTGCTTTCCTGCGCACTCTAGCCTCAAAAGCACCTTTTTTCACTCTTGGCGCCCTCCAGAGCAAAAAAGACAAACGTCCAGCTTTTGCTGCCACAGCAAAGGTGCCAGTGGGGAAAAGTGATGCTGGTCCTCACTGCCTCCTGCAACCCCTTAAAATGCCCCACACAATTTGGCCCTCTCTGCTTTCCTGTGCACTCTAGCCTCAAAAGCACCTTTTTTCATTTTCGCCGCTGTTTGGAGCAAAAAAGACAAACGTCCATCTTTTGCTGCCACAGCAAAGGTGCCAGCGGGGAAAAGTGATGCTGGTCCTCACTGACTCCTGGAACCCCTTCAAATGCCCCACACAATTTGGCCCTCTCTGCTTTCCTGCACACTCTAGCCTCAAAAGCACCTTTTTTCACTTTCGCCGCTGTTTGGAACAAAAAAGACAAACGTCCAGCTTTTGCTGCCACAGCAAAGGTGCCAGCGGGGAAAAGTCATGCTGGTCCTCACTGCCTTCTGGAACCCCTTCAAATGCCCCAGGCAATTTGGCCCTCTCTGCTTCCCTGCGGACTCTAGCCTCAAAAGCACCTTTTTTCACTCTTGGCGCCCTCCAGAGCAAAAAAAAAAACGTCCAGCTTTTGCTGCCACAGCAAAGGTGCCAGCGGTGAAAAGTCATGCTGGTCCTCACTGCCTCCTGGAACCCCTTCAAATGCCCCACACAATTTGGCCCTCTCTGCTTTCCTGCGCACTCTAGCCTCAAAAGCACCTTTTTTCACTCTTGGCGCCCTCCGGAGCAAAAAAGACAAACGTCCAGCTTTTGCTGCCACAGCAAAGGTGCCAGCGGGGAAAAGTGATGCTGGTCCTCACTGCCTCCTGGAACCCCTTCAAATGCCCCACACAATTTGGCCCTCTCTGCTTCCCTGCGGACTCTATCCTCAAAAGCACCTTTTTTCACTCTTGGCGCCCTACAGAGCAAAAAAGACAAACGTGCAGCTTTTGCTGCCACAGCAAAGGTGCCAGCGGGGAAAAGTGATGCTGGTCCTCACTGCCTCCTGGAACCCCTTCAAATGCACCAGACAATTTGGCCTTCTCTGCTTTCCTGCGCACTCTAGCCTCAAAAGCACCTTTTTTCACTTTCGGCGCTGTTTGGAGCAAAAAAGACAAACGTCCAGCTTTTGCTGCCACAGCAAAGGTGCCAGCGGGGAAAAGTGATGCTGGTCCTCACTGCCTCCTGGAACCCCTTCAAATGCCCCACACAATTTGGCCCTCTCTGCTTTCCTGCGGACACTATCCGCAAAAGCACCTTTTTTCACTCTTGGCGCCCTCCGGAGCAAAAAAGACAAACGCCCAGCTTTTGCTGCCACAGCAATGGTGCAAGCGGGGAAAAGTGATGCTGGTCCTCACTGCCTCCTGGAACCCCTTCAAATGCCCCACACAATTTGGCCCTCTCTGCTTTCCTGCGCACTCTAGCCTCAAAAGCACCTTTTTTCACTCTTGGCGCCCTCCAGAGCAAAAAAGACAAACGTCCAGCTTTTGCTGCCACAGCAAAGGTGCCAGTGGGGAAAAGTGATGCTGGTCCTCACTGCCTCCTGCAACCCCTTAAAATGCCCCACACAATTTGGCCCTCTCTGCTTTCCTGTGCACTCTAGCCTCAAAAGCACCTTTTTTCATTTTCACCGCTGTTTGGAGCAAAAAAGACAAACGTCCAGCTTTTGCTGCCACAGCAAAGGTGCCAGCGGGGAAAAGTGATGCTGGTCCTCACTGCCTCCTGGAACCCCTTCAAATGCCCCACACAATTTGGCCCTCTCTGCTTTCCTGCGCACTCTAGCCTCAAAAGCACCTTTTTTCACTTTCGCCGCTGTTTGGAACAAAAAAGACAAACGTCCAGCTTTTGCTGCCACAGCAAAGGTGCCAGCGGGGAAAAGTCATGCTGGTCCTCACTGCCTTCTGGAACCCCTTCAAATGCCCCAGGCAATTTGGCCCTCTCTGCTTCCCTGCGGACTCTAGCCTCAAAAGCACCTTTTTTCACTCTTGGCGCCCTCCAGAGCAAAAAAGACAAACGTGCAGCTTTTGATGCCACAGCAAAGTTGCCAGCGGTGAAAAGTCATGCTGGTCCTCACTGCCTCCTGGAACCCCTTCAAATGCCCCACACAATTTGGCCCTCTCTGCTTTCCTGCGCACTCTAGCCTCAAAAGCACCTTTTTTCACTCTTGGCGCCCTCCGGAGCAAAAAAGACAAACGTCCAGCTTTTGCTGCCACAGCAAAGGTGCCAGCCGGGAAAAGTCATGCTGGTCCTCACTGCCTCCTGGAACCCCTTCAAATACCCCACACAATTTGGCCCTCTCTGCTTTCCTGCGCACTCTATCCTCAAAAGCACCTTTTTTCACTTTCGCCGCTGTTTGGAGCAAAAAAGACAAACGTGCAGCTTTTGCTGCCACAGCAAAGGTGCCAGCGGGGAAAAGTGATGCTGGTCCTCACTGCCTCCTGGAACCCCTTCAAATGCCCCAGACAATTTGGCCCTCTCTGCTTCCCTGCGGACTCTAGCCTCAAAAGCACCTTTTTTCACTCTTGGCGCCCTCCGGAGCCAAAAAGACAAACGTCCAGCTTTTGCTGCCACAGCAAAGGTGCCAGCGGGGAAAAGTGATGCTGGTCCTCACTGCCTCCTGGAACCCCTTCAAATGCCCCACACAATTTGGCCCTCTCTGCTTTCCTGCGCACTCTAGCTTCAAAAGCACCTTTTTTCACTTTCGCCGCTGTTTGGAGCAAAAAAGACAAATGTCCAGCTTTTGCTGCCACAGCAATGGTGCCAGCGGGGAAAAGTGATGCTTGTCCTCACTGCCTCCTGGAACCCCTTCAAATGCCCCACACAATTTGGCCCTCTCTGCTTTCCTGCGCACTCTAGCCTCAAAAGCACCTTTTTTCACTCTTGGCGCCCTCCGGAGCAAAAAAGACAAACGTCCAGCTTTTGCTGCCACAGCAAAGGTGCCAGCGGGGAAAAGTGATGCTGGTCCTCACTGCCTGCTGGAACCCCTTCAAATGCCCCACACAATTTGGCCCTCTCTGCTTTCCTGTGCACTCTAGCCTCAAAAGCACCTTTTTTCATTTTCGCCGCTGTTTGGAGCAAAAAAGACAAACGTCCAGCTTTTGCTGCTACAACAATGGTGCCAGCGGGGAAAAGTGATGCTGGTCCTCACTGCCTCCTGGAACCCCTTCAAATGCACCAGACTATTTGGCCCTCTCTGCTTTCCTGCGCACTCTAGCCTCAAAAGCACCTTTTTTCACTTTCGGCGCTGTTTGGAGCAAAAAAGACAAACGTCCAGCTTTTGCTGCCACAGCAAAGGTGCCAGCGGGGAAAAGTGATGCTGGTCCTCACTGCCTCCTGGAACCCCTTCAAATGCCCCACACAATTTGGCCCTCTCTGCTTTCCTGCGGACACTATCCGCAAAAGCACCTTTTTTCACTCTTGGCGCCCTCCGGAGCAAAAAAGACAAACGCCCAGCTTTTGCTGCCACAGCAATGGTGCCAGCGGGGAAAAGTGATGCTGGTCCTCACTGCCTCCTGGAACCCCTTCAAATGCCCCACACAATTTGGCCCTCTCTGCTTTCCTGCGCACTCTAGCCTCAAAAGCACCTTTTTTCACTCTTGGCGCCCTCCAGAGCAAAAAAGACAAACGTCCAGCTTTTGCTGCCACAGCAAAGGTGCCAGCGGGGAAAAGTGATGCTGGTCCTCACTGCCTCCTGCAACCCCTTCAAATGCCCCACACAATTTGGCCCTCTCTGCTTTCCTGTGCACTCTAGCCTCAAAAGCAACTTTTTTCATTTTTGCCGCTGTTTGGAGCAAAAAAGACAAACGTCCAGCTTTTGCTGCCACAGCAAAGGTGCCAGCGGGGAAAAGTGATGCTGGTCCTCACTGACTCCTGGAACCCCTTCAAATGCCCCACACAATTTGGCCCTCTCTGCTTTCCTGCGCACTCTAGCCTCAAAAGCACCTTTTTTCACTTTCGCCGCTGTTTGGAGCAAAAAAGACAAACGTCCAGCTTTTGCTGCCACAGCAAAGGTGCCAGCGGGGAAAAGTCATGCTGGTCCTCACTGCCTTCTGGAACCGCTTCAAATTCCCCAGGCAATTTGGCCCTCTCTGCTTCCCTGCGGACTCTAGCCTCAAAAGCACCTTTTTTCACTCTTGGCGCCCTCCAGAGCAAAAAAGACAAACGTCCAGCTTTTGCTGCCACAGCAAAGGTGCCAGCGGTGAAAAGTCATGCTGGTCCTCACTGCCTCCTGGAACCCCTTCAAATGCCCCACACAATTTGGCCCTCTCTGCTTTCCTGCGCACTCTAGCCTCAAAAGCACCTTTTTTCACTCTTGGCGCCCTCCGGAGCAAAAAAGACAAACGTCCAGCTTTTGCTGCCACAGCAAAGGTGCCAGCGGGGAAAAGTCATGCTGGTCCTCACTGCCTCCTGGAACCCCTTCAAATGCCCCACACAATTTGGCCCTCTCTGCTTTCCTGCGCACTCTATCCTCAAAAGCACCTTTTTTCACTTTCGGCGCTGTTTGGAGCAAAAAAGACAAATGTCCAGCTTTTGTTGCTACAGCAAAGTTACCAACGGGGAAAAGTGATGCTGGTCCTCACTGCCTCCTGGAACCCCTTCAAATGTCCCACACAATTTGGTCCTCTCTGCTTCCCTGCGGACTCTAGCCTCAAAAGCACCTTTTTTCACTCTTGGCGCCCTCCGGAGCCAAAAAGACAAACGTCCAGCTTTTGCTGCCACAGCAAAGGTGCCAGCGGGGAAAAGTGATGCTGGTCCTCACTGCCTCCTGGAACCCCTTCAAATGCCCCACACAATTTGGCCCTCTCTGCTTTCCTGCGCACTCTAGCTTCAAAAGCACCTTTTTTCACTTTGCCGCTGTTTGGAGCAAAAAAGACAAACGTCCAGCTTTTGCTGCTACAGCAAAGGTGCCAGCGGGGAAAAGTGATGCTGGTCCTCACTGCCTCCTGGAACCCCTTCAAATGCCCCACACAATTTGGCCCTCTCTGCTTTCCTGCGGACACTATCCGCAAAAGCAACTTTTTTCACTCTTGGCGCCCTCCGGAGCAAAAAAGACAAACGCCCAGCTTTTTCTCCCACAGCAATGGTGCCAGCGGGGAAAAGTGATGCTGGTCCTCACTGCCTCCTGGAACCCCTTCAAATGCCCCACACAATTTGGCCCTCTCTGCTTTCCTGCGCACTCTAGCCTCAAAAGCGCCTTTTTTCACTCTTGGCGCCCTCCGGAGCAAAAAAGACAAACGTCCATCTTTTGCTGCCACAGCAAAGGTGCCAGCGGGGAAAAGTAATGCTGGTCCTCACTGCCTCCTGCAACCCCTTCAAATGCCCCACACAATTTGGCCCTCTCTGCTTTCCAGTGCACTCTAGCCTCAAAAGCACCTTTTTTCATTTTCGCCGCTGTTTGGAGCAAAAAAGACAAACGTCCAGCTTTTGCTGCTACAACAGTGGTGCCAGCGGGGAAAAGTGATGCTGGTCCTCACTGCCTCCTGGAACCCCTTCAAATGCCCCAGACAATTTGGCCCTCTCTGCTTTCCTGTGCACTCTAGCCTCAAAAACACCTTTTTTCACTTTCGGCGCTGTTTGGAGGAAAAAAGACAAACGTCCAGCTTTTGCTGCCACAGCAAAGGTGCCAGCGGGGAAAAGTGATGCTGGTCCTCACTGCCTCCTGGAACCCCTTCAAATGCCCCACACAATTTGGCCCTCTCTGCTTTCCTGTGCACTCTATCCTCATAAGCACCTTTTTTCACTCTTGGCGCCCTCCGGAGCAAAAAAGACAAACGTCCAGCTTTTGCTGCCACAGCAATTTTGCCAGCGGGGAAAAGTGATGCTGGTCCTCACTGCCTCCTGGAACCCCTTCAAATGCCCCACACAATTTGGCCCTCTCTGCTTTCCTGCGGACTCTAGCCTCAAAAGCACCTTTTTTCACTCTTGGCGCCCTCCGGAGCAAAAAAGACAAACGTCCAGCTTTTGCTGCCACAGCAAAGGTGCCAGCGGGGAAAAGTGATGCTGGTCCTCACTGCCTCCTGGAACCCCTTCAAATGCCCCAGACAATTTGGCCCTCTCTGCTTTCCTGTGCACTCTAGCTTCAAAAGCACCTTTTTTCATTTTCGCCGCTGTTTGGGGCAAAAAAGACAAACGTCCAGCTTTTGCTGCCACAGCAAAGGTGCCACGGGGAAAAGTGATGCTGGTCCTCACTGACTCCTGGAACCCCTTCAAATTGCCCCACACAATTTGGCCCTCTCTGCTTTCCAGCGCACTCTATCCTCAAAAGCACCTTTTTTCACTCTTGGCGCCCTCCGGAGAAAAAAGACAAACGTCCAGCTTTTGCTGCCACAGCAAAGGTGACAGCGGGGAAAATTCATGCTGGTCCTCACTGCCTCCTGGAACCCCTTCAAATGCCCCAGACAATTTGTCCCTCTCTGCTTTCCTGCGCACTCTAGCCTCAAAAGCGCCTTTTTTCAATCGTGGCGCCATCCGGAGCAAAAAAGACAAACGTCCAGCTTTTGCTGCCACAGCAAAGGTGCCAGCGGGGAAAAGTGATGCTGGTCCTCACTGCCTCCTGGAACCCCTTCAAATGCCCCACACAATTTGGCCCTCTCTGCTTTCCTGCGGACACTATCCGCAAAAGCAACTTTTTTCACTCTTGGCGCCCTCCGGAGCAAAAAAGACAAACGCCCAGCTTTTTCTGCCACAGCAATGGTGCCAGCGGGGAAAAGTGATGCTGGTCCTCACTGCCTCCTGGAACCCCTTCAAATGCCCCACACAATTTGGCCCTCTCTGCTTTCCTGCGCACTCTAGCCTCAAAAGCACCTTTTTTCACTCTTGGCGCCCTCCGGAGCAAAAAAGACAAACGTCCAGCTTTTGCTGCACAGCAAAGGTGCCAGCGGGGAAAAGTGATGCTGGTCCTCACTGCCTCCTGCAACCCCTTCAAATGCCCCACACAATTTGGCCCTCTCTGCTTTCCAGTGCACTCTAGCCTCAAAAGCACCTTTTTTCATTTTCGCCGCTGTTTGGAGCAAAAAAGACAAACGTCCAGCTTTTGCTGCCACAGCAAAGGTGCCAGCGGGGAAAAGTGATGCTGGTCCTCACTGACTCCTGGAACCCCTTCAAATGCCCCACACAATTTGGCCCTCTCTGCTTTCCTGCGCAATCTAGCCTCAATAGCACCTTTTTTCACTTTCGCCGCTGTTTGGAGCAAAAAAGACAAACGTCCAGCTTTTGCTGCCACAGCAAAGGTGCCAGCGGGGAAAAGTGATGCTGCTTCTCACTGCCTCCTGGAACCCCTTCAAATGCCCCAGACAATTTTGCCCTCTCTGCTTTCCTGCGGACTCTAGCCTCAAAAGCACCTTTTTTCACTCTTGGCGCCCTCTGTTGTAAAAAAGACAAACGTCCAGCTTTTGCTGCCACAGCAAAGGTTCCAGCGGAGAAAAGTGATGCTGGTCCTCACTGCCTCCTGGAACCCCTTCAAATGCCCCACACAATTTGGCCCTCTCTGCTTCCCTGCGGACTCTAGCCTCAAAAGCACCTTTTTTCACTCTTGGCGCCCTAAGGAGCAAAAAAGACAAATGTCCAGCTTTTGCTGCCACAGCAAAGGTGCCAGCGGGGAAAAGTGATGCTGGTCCTCACTGCCTCCTGGAACCCCTTCAAACGCCCCAGGCAATTTGGCCCTCTCTGCTTTCCTGTGCACTCTATCCTCAAAAGCACCTTTTTTCACTTTCCCCGCTGTTTGGAGCAAAAAAGACAAACGCCCAGCTTTTGCTGCCACAGCAAAGGTGCCAGCGGGGAAAAGTGATGCTGGTCCTCACTGCCTCCTGCAACCCCTTCAAATGCCCCACACAATTTGGCCCTCTCTGCTTTCCTGCGCACTCTAGCCTCAAAAGCACCTTTTTTCATTTTCGCCGCTGTTTGGAGCAAAAAAGACAAACGTCCAGCTTTTGCTGCCACAGCAAAGGTGCCAGCGGGGAAAAGTGATGCTGGTCCTCACTGCCTCCTGGAACCCCTTCAAATGCCCCACACAATTTGGCCCTCTCTGCTTTCCTGTGCAATCTAGCCTCAATAGCACCTTTTTTCACTTTCGCCGCTGTTTGGAGCAAAAAAGACAAACGTCCAGCTTTTGCTGCCACAGCAAAGGTGCCAGCGGGGAAAAGTGATGCTGGTCCTCACTGCCTCCTGGAACCCCTTCAAATGCCCCAGACAATTTGGCCCTCTCTGCTTTCCTGCGGACTCTAGCCTCAAAAGCACCTTTTTTCACTCTTGGCGCCCTCTGGAGCAAAAAAGACAAACGTCCAGCTTTTGCTGCCACAGCAAAGGTTCCAGCGGGGAAAAGTGATGCTGGTCCTCACTGCCTCCTGGAACCCCTTCAAATGCCCCACACAATTTGGCCCTCTCTGCTTTCCAGCGCACTCTATCCTCAAAAGCACCTTTTTTCACTCTTGGCGCCCTCCGGAGCAAAAAAGACAAACGTCCAGCTTTTGCTGCCACAGCAAAGGTGACAGCGGGGAAAATTCATGCTGGTCCTCACTGCCTCCTGGAACCCCTTCAAATGCTCCACACAATTTGGCCCTCTCTGCTTTCCTGCGCACTCTAGCCTCAAAAGCGCCTTTTTTCACTCTTGGCGCCCTGCGGAGCAAAAAAGACAAACGTCCAGCTTTTGCTGCCACAGCAAAGGTGCCAGCGGGGAAAAGTGATGCTGGTCCTCACTGCCTCCTGGAACCCCTTCAAATGCCCCACACAATTTGGCCCTCTCTGCTTTCCTGCGCACTCTAGCCTCAAAAGCACCTTTTTTCACTTTCGCCGCTGTTTGGAGCAAAAAAGACAAACGTCCAGCTTTTGCTGCCACAGCAAAGGTGCCAGCGGGGAAAAGTGATGCTGGTCCTCACTGCCTCCTGGAACCCCTTCAAACACCCCAGGCAATTTGGCCCTCTCTGCTTTCCTGTGCACTCTATCCTCAGAAGCACCTTTTTTCACTTTCGCCGCTGTTTGGAGCAAAAAAGACAAACGTCCAGCTTTTGCTGCTACAGCAAAGGTGCCAGCGGGGAAAAGTGATGCTGGTCCTCACTGCCTCCTGGAACCCCTTCAAATGCCCCACACAATTTGGCCCTCTCTGCTTTCCTGTGCACTCTAGCCTCAAAAGCACCTTTTTTCACTTTCGCCGCTGTTTGGAGCAGAAAAGACAAACGTCCAGTTTTTGCTGCCACAGCAAAGGTGCCAGCGGGGAAAAGTGATGCTGGTCCTCACTGCCTCCTGGAACCCCTTCAAATGCCCCACACAATTTGGCCCTCTCTGCTTCCCTGCGGACTCTAGCCTCAAAAGCACCTTTTTTCACTCTTGGCCCCCTCCGGAGCAAAAAACACAAACGTCCAGCTTTTGCTGCCACAGCAAAGGTGCCAGCGGGGAAAAGTGATGCTGGTCCTCACTGACTCCTGGAACCCCTTCAAATGCCCCACACAATTTGGCCCTCTCTGCTTTCCTGTGCACTCTATCCTCAAAAGCACCTTTTTTCACTTTCGCCGCTGTTTGGAGCAAAAAAGACAAACGTCCATCTTTTGCTGCCACAGCAAAGTTGCCAGCGGGGAAAAGTGATGCTGGTCCTCACTGCCTCCTGGAACCCCTTCAAATGCCCCACACAATTTGGCCCTCTCTGCTTTCCTGCGCACTCTATCCTCAAAAGCACCTTTTTTAACTCTTGGCGCCCTCCGGAGCAAAAAAGACAAACGTCCAGCTTTTGCTGCCACAGCAAAGGTGACAGCGGGGAAAATTCATGCTGGTCCTCACTGCCTCCTGGAACCCCTTCAAATGCCCCACACAATTTGGCCCTCTCTGCTTTCCTGCGCACTCTAGCCTCAAAAGCGCCTTTTTTCAATCGTGGCGCCCTCCGGAGCAAAAAAGACAAACGTCCAGCTTTTGCTGCCACAGCAAAGGTGCCAGCGGGGAAAAGTGATGCTGGTCCTCACTGCCTCCTGGAACCCCTTCAAATGCCCCACACAATTTGGCCCTCTCTGCTTTCCTGCGCACTCTAGCCTCAAAAGCACCTTTTTTCACTCTTGGCGCCCTGCGGAGCAAAAAAGACAAACGTCCAGCTTTTGCTGCCACAGCAAAGGTGCCAGCGGGGAAAAGTGATGCTGGTCCTCACTGCCTCCTGGAACCCCTTCAAACGCCCCAGGCAATTTGGCCCTCTCTGCTTTCCTGTGCACTCTATCCTCAAAAGCACCTTTTTTCACTTTCGCCGCTGTTTGGAGCAAAAAAGACAAACGCCCAGCTTTTGCTGCCACAGCAAAGGTGCCAGCGGGGAAAAGTGATGCTGGTCCTCACTGCCTCCTGCAACCCCTTCAAATGCCCCACACAATTTGGCCCTCTCTGCTTTCCTGTGCACTCTAGCCTCAAAAGCACCTTTTTTCATTTTCGCCGCTGTTTGGAGCAAAAAAGACAAACGTCCAGCTTTTGCTGCCACAGCAAAGGTGCCAGCGGGGAAAAGTGATGCTGGTCCTCACTGCCTCCTGGAACCCCTTCAAATGCTCCACACAATTTGGCCCTCTCTGCTTTCCTGCGCAATCTAGCCTCAATAGCACCTTTTTTCACTTTCGCCGCTGTTTGGAGCAAAAAAGACAAACGTCCAGCTTTTGCTGCCACAGCAAAGGTGCCAGCGGGGAAAAGTGATGCTGGTCCTCACTGCCTCCTGGAACCCCTTCAAATGCCCCACACAATTTGGCCCTCTCTGCTTTCCTGCGGACTCTAGCCTCAAAAGCACCTTTTTTCACTCTTGGCGCCCTCTGGAGCAAAAAAGACAAACGTCCAGCTTTTGCTGCCACAGCAAAGGTTCCAGCGGGGAAAAGTGATGCTGGTCCTCACTGCCTCCTGCAACCCCTTCAAATGCCCCACACAATTTGGCCCTCTCTGCTTTCCTGCGCACTCTAGCCTCAAAAGCACCTTTTTTCACTCTTGGCGCCCTCTGGAGCAAAAAAGACAAACGTCCAGCTTTTGCTGCCACAGCAAAGATTCCAGCGGGGAAAAGTGATGCTGGTCCTCACTGCCTCCTGGAACCCCTTCAAATGCCCCACACAATTTGGCCCTCTCTGCTTTCCAGCGCACTCTATCCTCAAAAGCACCTTTTTTCACTCTTGGCGCCCTCCGGAGCAAAAAAGACAAACGTCCAGCTTTTGCTGCCACAGCAAAGGTGACAGCGGGGAAAATTCATGCTGGTCCTCACTGCCTCCTGGAACCCCTTCAAATGCCCCACACAATTTGGCCCTCTCTGCTTCCCTGCGGACTCTAGCCTCAAAAGCACCTTTTTTCACTCTTGGCGCCCTCCGGAGCCAAAAAGACAAACGTCCAGCTTTTGCTGCCACAGCAAAGGTGCCAGCGGGGAAAAGTGATGCTGGTCCTCACTGCCTCCTGGAACCCCTTCAAATGCCCCACACAATTTGGCCCTCTCTGCTTTCCTGCGCACTCTAGCTTCAAAAGCACCTTTTTCACTTTCGCCGCTGTTTGGAGCAAAAAAGACAAACGTCCAGCTTTTACTGCTACAGCAAAGGTGCCAGCGGGGAAAAGTGATGCTGGTCCTCACTGCCTCCTGGAACCCCTTCAAATGCCCCACACAATTTGGCCCTCTCTGCTTTCCTGCGGACACTATCCGCAAAAGCAACTTTTTTCACTCTTGGCGCCCTCCGGAGCAAAAAAGACAAACGTCCAGCTTTTGCTGCCACAGCAAAGGTGCCAGCGGGGAAAAGTGATGCTGGTCCTCACTGCCTCCTGGAACCCCTTCAAATGCCCCACACAATTTGGCCCTCTCTGCTTTCCTGCGCACTCTAGCCTCAAAAGCACCTTTTTTCACTCTTGGCGCCCTCCGGAGCAAAAAAGACAAACGTCCAGCTTTTGCTGCACAGCAAAGGTGCCAGCGGGGAAAAGTGATGCTGGTCCTCACTGCCTCCTGCAACCCCTTCAAATGCCCCACACAATTTGGCCCTCTCTGCTTTCCAGTGCACTCTAGCCTCAAAAGCACCTTTTTTCATTTTCGCCGCTGTTTGGAGCAAAAAAGACAAACGTCCAGCTTTTGCTGCCACAGCAAAGGTGCCAGCGGGGAAAAGTGATGCTGGTCCTCACTGCCTCCTGGAACCCCTTCAAATGCCCCACACAATTTGGCCCTCTCTGCTTTCCTGCGCAATCTAGCCTCAATAGCACCTTTTTTCACTTTCGCCGCTGTTTGGAGCAAAAAAGACAAACGTCCAGCATTTGCTGCCACAGCAAAGGTGCCAGCGGGGAAAAGTGATGCTGCTTCTCACTGCCTCCTGGAACCCCTTCAAATGCCCCAGACAATTTGGCCCTCTCTGCTTTCCTGCGGACTCTAGCCTCAAAAGCACCTTTTTTCACTCTTGGCGCCCTCTGTTGCAAAAAAGACAAACGTCCAGCTTTTGCTGCCACAGCAAAGGTTCCAGCGGGGAAAAGTGATGCTGGTCCTCACTGCCTCCTGGAACCCCTTCAAATGCCCCACACAATTTGGCCCTCTCTGCTTCCCTGCGGACTCTAGCCTCAAAAGCACCTTTTTTCACTCTTGGCGCCCTAAGGAGCAAAAAAGACAAATGTCCAGCTTTTGCTGCCACAGCAAAGGTGCCAGCGGGGAAAAGTGATGCTGGTCCTCACTGCCTCCTGGAACCCCTTCAAATGCACCAGACTATTTGGCCCTCTCTGCTTTCCTGCGCACTCTAGCCTCAAAAGCACCTTTTTTCACTTTCGGCGCTGTTTGGAGCAAAAAAGACAAACGTCCATCTTTTGCTGCCACAGCAAAGGTGCCAGCGGGGAAAAGTGATGCTGGTCCTCACTGCCTCCTGGAACCCCTTCAAATGCCCCACACAATTTGGCCCTCTCTGCTTTCCTGCGCACTCTATCCTCAAAAGCACCTTTTTTCACTCTTGGAGCCATCCGGAGAAAAAAGACAAACGTCCAGCTTTTGCTGCCACAGCAAAGGTGACAGCGGGGAAAATTCATGCTGGTCCTCACTGCCTCCTGGAACCCCTTCAAATGCCCCAGACAATTTGTCCCTCTCTGCTTTCCTGCGCACTCTAGCCTCAAAAGCGCCTTTTTTCAATCGTGGCGCCCTCTGGAGCAAAAAAGACAAACGTCCAGCTTTTGCTGCCACAGCAAAGGTGCCAGCGGGGAAAAGTGATGCTGGTCCTCACTGCCTCCTGGAACCCCTTCAAATGCCCCACACAATTTGGCCCTCTCTGCTTTCCTGCGCACTCTAGCCTCAAAAGCACCTTTTTTCACTTTCGCCGCTGTTTGGAGCAAAAAAGAAAAACGTCCAGCTTTTGCTGCCACAGCAAAGGTGCCAGCGGGGAAAAGTGATGCTGGTCCTCACTGCCTCCTGGAACCCCTTCAAACGCCCCAGGCAATTTGGCCCTCTCTGCTTTCCTGTGCACTCTATCCTCAAAAGCACCTTTTTTCACTTTCGCCGCTGTTTGGAGCAAAAAAGACAAACGCCCAGCTTTTGCTGCCACAGCAAAGGTGCCAGCGGGGAAAAGTGATGCTGGTCCTCACTGCCTCCTGCAACCCCTTCAAATGCCCCACACAATTTGGCCCTCTCTGCTTTCCTGCGCACTCTATCCTCAAAAGCACCTTTTTTAACTCTTGGCGCCCTCCGGAGCAAAAAAGACAAACGTCCAGCTTTTGCTGCCACAGCAAAGGTGACAGCGGGGAAAATTCATGCTGGTCCTCACTGCCTCCTGGAACCCCTTCAAATGCCCCAGACAATTTGGTCCTCTCTGCTTTCCTGCGCACTCTAGCCTCAAAAGCGCCTTTTTTCAATCGTGGCGCCCTCCGGAGCAAAAAAGACAAACGTCCAGCTTTTGCTGCCACAGCAAAGGTGCCAGCGGGGAAAAGTGATGCTGGTCCTCACTGCCTCCTGGAACCCCTTCAAATGCCCCACACAATTTGGCCCTCTCTGCTTTCCTGCGCACTCTAGCCTCAAAAGCACCTTTTTTCACTTTCGCCGCTGTTTGGAGCAAAAAAGACAAACGTCCAGCTTTTGCTGCCACAGCAAAGGTGCCAGCGGGGAAAAGTGATGCTGGTCCTCACTGCCTCCTGGAACCCCTTCAAACGCCCCAGGCAATTTGGCCCTCTCTGCTTTCCTGTGCACTCTATCCTCAAAAGCACCTTTTTTCACTTTCGCCGCTGTTTGGAGCAAAAAAGACAAACGCCCAGCTTTTGCTGCCACAGCAAAGGTGCCAGCGGGGAAAAGTGATGCTGGTCCTCACTGCCTCCTGCAACCCCTTCAAATGCCCCACACAATTTGGCCCTCTCTGCTTTCCTGTGCACTCTAGCCTCAAAAGCACCTTTTTTCATTTTCGCCGCTGTTTGGAGCAAAAAAGACAAACGTCCAGCTTTTGCTGCCACAGCAAAGGTGCCAGCGGGGAAAAGTGATGCTGGTCCTCACTGCCTCCTGGAACCCCTTCAAATGCCCCACACAATTTGGCCCTCTCTGCTTTCCTGCGCAATCTAGCCTCAATAGCACCTTTTTTCACTTTCGCCGCTGTTTGGAGCAAAAAAGACAAACGTCCAGCTTTTGCTGCCACAGCAAAGGTGCCAGCGGGGAAAAGTGATGCTGGTCCTCACTGCCTCCTGGAACCCCTTCAAATGCCCCACACAATTTGGCCCTCTCTGCTTTCCTGTGGACTCTAGCCTCAAAAGCACCTTTTTTCACTCTTGGCGCCCTAAGGAGCAAAAAAGACAAATGTCCAGCTTTTGCTGCCACAGCAAAGGTGCCAGCGAGGAAAAGTGATGCTGGTCCTCACTGCCTCCTGGAACCCCTTCAAATGCACCAGACTATTTGGCCCTCTCTGCTTTCCTGCGCACTCTAGCCTGAAAAGCACCTTTTTTCACTTTCGCCGCTGTTTGGAGCAAAAAAGACAAACGTCCATCTTTTGCTGCCACAGCAAAGGTGCCAGCGGGGAAAAGTGATGCTGGTCCTCACTGCCTCCTGGAACCCCTTCAAATGCCCCACACAATTTGGCCCTCTCTGCTTTCCAGCGCACTCTATCCTCAAAAGCACCTTTTTTCACTCTTGGCGCCATCCGGAGAAAAAAGACAAACGTCCAGCTTTTGCTGCCACAGCAAAGGTGACAGCGGGGAAAATTCATGCTGGTCCTCACTGCCTCCTGGAACCCCTTCAAATGCCCCAGACAATTTGTCCCTCTTTGCTTTCCTGCGCACTCTAGCCTCAAAAGCGCCTTTTTTCAATCGTGGCGCCCTCCGGAGCAAAAAAGACAAACGTCCAGCTTTTGCTGCCACAGCAAAGGTGCCAGCGGGGAAAAGTGATGCTGGTCCTCACTGCCTCCTGGAACCCCTTCAAATGCCCCACACAATTTGGCCCTCTCTGCTTTCCTGCGCACTCTAGCCTCAAAAGCACCTTTTTTCACTTTCGCCGCTGTTTGGAGCAAAAAAGAAAAACGTCCAGCTTTTGCTGCCACAGCAAAGGTGCCAGCGGGGAAAAGTGATGCTGGTCCTCACTGCCTCCTGGAACCCCTTCAAACGCCCCAGGCAATTTGGCCCTCTCTGCTTTCCTGTGCACTCTATCCTCAAAAGCACCTTTTTTCACTTTCGCCGCTGTTTGGAGCAAAAAAGACAAACGTCCATCTTTTGCTGCCACAGCAAAGGTGCCAGCGGGGAAAAGTGATGCTGGTCCTCACTGCCTCCTGCAACCCCTTCAAATGCCCCACACAATTTGGCCCTCTCTGCTTTCCTGCGCACTCTAGCCTCAAAAGCACCTTTTTTCATTTTCGCCGCTGTTTGGAGCAAAAAAGACAAACGTCCATCTTTTGCTGCCACAGCAAAGGTGCCAGCGGGGAAAAGTCATGCTGGTCCTCACTGCCTCCTGGAACCCCTTCAAATGCCCCACACAATTTGGCCCTCTCTGCTTTCCTGCGCACTCTATCCTCAAAAGCACCTTTTTTAACTCTTGGCGCCCTCCGGAGCAAAAAAGACAAACGTCCAGCTTTTGCTGCCACAGCAAAGGTGACAGCGGGGAAAATTCATGCTGGTCCTCACTGCCTCCTGGAACCCCTTCAAATGCCCCAGACAATTTGGTCCTCTCTGCTTTCCTGCGCACTCTAGCCTCAAAAGCGCCTTTTTTCAATCGTGGCGCCCTCCGGAGCAAAAAAGACAAACGTCCAGCTTTTGCTGCCACAGCAAAGGTGCCAGTGGGGAAAAGTGATGCTGGTCCTCACTGCCTCCTGGAACCCCTTCAAATGCCCCACACAATTTGGCCCTCTCTGCTTTCCTGCGCACTCTAGCCTCAAAAGCACCTTTTTTCACTTTCGCCGCTGTTTGGAGCAAAAAAGAAAAACGTCCAGCTTTTGCTGCCACAGCAAAGCTGCCAGCGGGGAAAAGTGATGCTGGTCCTCACTGCCTCCTGGAACCCCTTCAAACGCCCCAGGCAATTTGGCCCTCTCTGCTTTCCTGTGCACTCTATCCTCAAAAGCACCTTTTTTCACTTTCGCCGCTGTTTGGAGCAAAAAAGACAAACGCCCAGCTTTTGCTGCCACAGCAAAGGTGCCAGCGGGGAAAAGTGATGCTGGTCCTCACTGCCTCCTGGAACCCCTTCAAATGCCCCACACAATTTGGCCCTCTCTGCTTTCCTGTGCACTCTAGCCTCAAAAGCACCTTTTTTCATTTTCGCCGCTGTTTGGAGCAAAAAAGACAAACGTCCAGCTTTTGCTGCCACAGCAAAGGTGCCAGCGGGGAAAAGTGATGCTGGTCCTCACTGACTCCTGGAACCCCTTCAAATGCCCCACACAATTTGGCCCTCTCTGCTTTCCTGCGCAATCTAGCCTCAATAGCACCTTTTTTCACTTTCGCCGCTGTTTGGAGCAAAAAAGACAAACGTCCAGCTTTTGCTGCCACAGCAAAGGTGCCAGCGGGGAAAAGTGATGCTGGTCCTCACTGCCTCCTGGAACCCCTTCAAATGCCCCACACAATTTGGCCCTCTCTGCTTTCCTGCGGACTCTAGCCTCAAAAGCACCTTTTTTCACTCTTGGCGCCCTCTGGAGCAAAAAAGACAAACGTCCAGCTTTTGCTGCCACAGCAAAGGTTCCAGCGGGGAAAAGTGATGCTGGTCCTCACTGCCTCCTGGAACCCCTTCAAATGCCCCACACAATTTGGCCCTCTCTGCTTTCCAGCGCACTCTATCCTCAAAAGCACCTTTTTTCACTCTTGGCGCCCTCCGGAGCAAAAAAGACAAACGTCCAGCTTTTGCTGCCACAGCAAAGGTGACAGCGGGGAAAATTCATGCTGGTCCTCACTGCCTCCTGGAACCCCTTCAAATGCCCCAGGCAATTTGGCCCTCTCTGCTTTCCTGCGCACTCTAGCCTCAAAAGCGCCTTTTTTCACTCTTGGCGCCCTCCGGAGCAAAAAAGACAAACGTCCAGCTTTTGCTGCCACAGCAAAGGTGCCAGCGGGGAAAAGTGATGCTGGTCCTCACTGCCTCCTGGAACCCCTTCAAATGCCCCACACAATTTGGCCCTCTCTGCTTTCCTGCGCACTCTAGCCTCAAAAGCACCTTTTTTCACTTTCGCCGCTGTTTGGAGCAAAAAAGACAAACGTCCAGCTTTTGCTGCCACAGCAAAGGTGCCAGCGGGGAAAAGTGATGCTGGTCCTCACTGCCTCCTGGAACCCCTTCAAACACCCCAGGCAATTTGGCCCTCTCTGCTTTCCTGTGCACTCTATCCTCAGAAGCACCTTTTTTCACTTTCGCCGCTGTTTGGAGCAAAAAAGACAAACGTCCAGCTTTTGCTGCCATAGCAAAGGTGCCAGCGGGGAAAAGTGATGCTGGTCCTCACTGCCTCCTGGAACCCCTTCAAATGCCCCACACAATTTGGCCCTCTCTGCTTTCCTGTGCACTCTAGCCTCAAAAGCACCTTTTTTCACTTTCGCCGCTGTTTGGAGCAAAAAAGACAAACGTCCAGTTTTTGCTGCCACAGCAAAGGTGCCAGCGGGGAAAAGTGATGCTGGTCCTCACTGCCTCCTGGAACCCCTTCAAATGCCCCACACAATTTGGCCCTCTCTGCTTCCCTGCTGACTCTAGCCTCAAAAGCACCTTTTTTCACTCTTGGCCCCCTCCGGAGCAAAAAACACAAACGTCCAGCTTTTGCTGCCACAGCAAAGGTGCCAGCGGGGAAAAGTCATGCTGGTCCTCACTGCCTCCTGGAACCCCTTCAAATGCCCCAGGCAATTTGGCCCTCTCTGCTTTCCTGCGCACTCTATCCTCAAAAGCACCTTTTTTCACTTTCGCCGCTGTTTGGAGCAAAAAAGACAAACGTCCATCTTTTGCTGCCACAGCAAAGGTGCCAGCGGGGAAAAGTGATGCTGGTCCTCACTGCCTCCTGGAACCCCTTCAAATGCCCCACACAATTTGGCCCTCTCTGCTTTCCTGCGCACTCTATCCTCAAAAGCACCTTTTTTAACTCTTGGCGCCCTCCGGAGCAAAAAAGACAAACGGCCAGCTTTTGCTGCCACAACAATGGTGCCAGCGGCGAAAAGTGATGCTGGTCCTCACTGCCTCCTGGAACCCCTTCAAATGCTCCACACAATTTGGCCCTCTCTGCTTTCCTGCGCACTCTAGCCTCAAAAGCGCCTTTTTTCACTCTTGGCGCCCTCCGGAGCAAAAAAGACAAACGTCCAGCTTTTGCTGCCACAGCAAAGGTGCCAGCGGGGAAAAGTGATGCTGGTCCTCACTGCCTCCTGGAACCCCTTCAAATGCCCCACACAATTTGGCCCTCTCTGCTTTCCTGCGCAATCTAGCCTTAATAGCACCTTTTTTCACTTTCGCCGCTGTTTGGAGCAAAAAAGACAAACGTCCAGCTTTTGCTGCTACAGCAAAGGTGCCAGCGGGGAAAAGTGATGCTGGTCCTCACTGCCTCCTGGAACCCCTTCAAATGCCCCAGGCAATTTGGCCCTCTCTGCTTTCCTGCGCACTCTATCCTCAAAAGCACCTTTTTTCACTTTCGCCGCTGTTTGGAGCAAAAAAGAAAAACGTCCATCTTTTGCTGCCACAGCAAAGGTGCCAGCGGGGAAAAGTGATGCTGGTCCTCACTGCCTCCTGGAACCCCTTCAAATGCACCAGACAATTTGGCCCTCTCTGCTTTCCTGCGCACTCTATCCTCAAAAGCACCTTTTTTCACTCTTGGCGCCCTCCGGAGCAAAAAAGACAAACGTCCAGCTTTTGCTGCCACAGCAAAGGTGCCAGTGGGGAAAAGTGATGCTGGTCCTCACTGCCTCCTGCAACCCCTTAAAATGCCCCACACAATTTGGCCCTCTCTGCTTTCCTGTGCACTCTAGCCTCAAAAGCACCTTTTTTCACTCTTGGCGCCCTAAGGAGCAAAAAAGACAAATGTCCAGCTTTTGCTGCCACAGCAAAGGTGCCAGCTGGGAAAAGTGATGCTGGTCCTCACTGCCTCCTGGAACCCCTTCAAATGCCCCACACAATTTGGACCTCTCTGCTTTCCTGTGCACTCTAGCTTCAAAAGCACCTTTTTTCACTTTCGCCGCTGTTTGGAGCAAAAAAGACAAACGTCCAGCTTTTGCTGCCACAGCAAAGGTGCCAGCGGGGAAAAGTGATGCTGGTCGTCACTGCCTCCTGGAACCCCTTCAAATGCCCCACACAATTTGGCCCTCTCTGCTTTCCTGCGCACTCTAGCCTCAAAAGCACCTTTTTTCACTTTCGCCGCTGTTTGGAGCAAAAAAGACAAACGTCCATCTTTTGCTGCCACAGCAAAGGTGCCAGCGGGGAAAAGTGATGCTGGTCCTCACTGCCTCCTGGAACCCCTTCAAACGCCCCAGGCAATTTGGCCCTCTTTGCTTTCCTGTGCACTCTAGCCTCAAAAGCACCTTTTTTCACTTTCGCCGCTCTTTGGAGCAAAAAAGACAAACGTCCAGCTTTTGCTGCCACAGCAAAGGTGACAGCGGGGAAAATTCATGCTGGTCCTCACTGCCTCCTGCAACCCCTTCAAATGCCCCACACAATTTGGCCCTCTCTGCTTTCCTGTGCACTCTAGCCTCAAAAGCACCTTTTTTCATTTTCGCCGCTGTTTGGAGCAAAAAAGACAAACGTCCAGCTTTTGCTGCCACAGCAAAGGTGCCAGCGGGGAAAAGTGATGCTGGTCCTCACTGCCTCCTGGAACCCCTTCAAATGCCCCACACAATTTGGCCCTCTCTGCTTTCCTGCGCAATCTAGCCTCAATAGCACCTTTTTTCACTTTCGCCGCTGTTTGGAGCAAAAAAGACAAACGTCCAGCTTTTGCTGCCACAGCAAAGGTGCCAGCGGGGAAAAGTGATGCTGGTCCTCACTGCCTCCTGGAACCCCTTCAAATGCCCCAGACAATTTGGCCCTCTCTGCTTTCCTGCGGACTCTAGCCTCAAAAGCACCTTTTTTCACTCTTGGCGCCCTCTGGAGCAAAAAAGACAAACGTCCAGCTTTTGCTGCCACAGCAAAGGTTCCAGCGGGGAAAAGTGATGCTGGTCCTCACTGCCTCCTGGAACCCCTTCAAATGCCCCACACAATTTGGCCCTCTCTGCTTTCCAGCGCACTCTATCCTCAAAAGCACCTTTTTTCACTCTTGGCGCCCTCCGGAGCAAAAAAGACAAACGTCCAGCTTTTGCTGCCACAGCAAAGGTGACAGCGGGGAAAATTCATGCTGGTCCTCACTGCCTCCTGGAACCCCTTCAAATGCTCCACACAATTTGGCCCTCTCTGCTTTCCTGCGCACTCTAGCCTCAAAAGCGCCTTTTTTCACTCTTGGCGCCCTGCGGAGCAAAAAAGACAAACGTCCAGCTTTTGCTGCCACAGCAAAGGTGCCAGCGGGGAAAAGTGATGCTGGTCCTCACTGCCTCCTGGAACCCCTTCAAATGCCCCACACAATTTGGCCCTCTCTGCTTTCCTGCGCACTCTAGCCTCAAAAGCACCTTTTTTAACTCTTGGCGCCCTCCGGAGCAAAAAAGACAAACGGCCAGCTTTTGCTGCCACAACAATGGTGCCAGCGGCGAAAAGTGATGCTGGTCCTCACTGCCTCCTGGAACCCCTTCAAATGCTCCACACAATTTGGCCCTCTCTGCTTTCCTGCGCACTCTAGCCTCAAAAGCGCCTTTTTTCACTCTTGGCGCCCTCCGGAGCAAAAAAGACAAACGTCCAGCTTTTGCTGCCACAGCAAAGGTGCCAGCGGGGAAAAGTGATGCTGGTCCTCACTGCCTCCTGGAACCCCTTCAAATGCCCCACACAATTTGGCCCTCTCTGCTTTCCTGCGCAATCTAGCCTTAATAGCACCTTTTTTCACTTTCGCCGCTGTTTGGAGCAAAAAAGACAAACGTCCAGCTTTTGCTGCTACAGCAAAGGTGCCAGCGGGGAAAAGTGATGCTGGTCCTCACTGCCTCCTGGAACCCCTTCAAATGCCCCAGGCAATTTGGCCCTCTCTGCTTTCCTGCGCACTCTATCCTCAAAAGCACCTTTTTTCACTTTCGCCGCTGTTTGGAGCAAAAAAGAAAAACGTCCATCTTTTGCTGCCACAGCAAAGGTGCCAGCGGGGAAAAGTGATGCTGGTCCTCACTGCCTCCTGGAACCCCTTCAAATGCACCAGACAATTTGGCCCTCTCTGCTTTCCTGCGCACTCTATCCTCAAAAGCACCTTTTTTCACTCTTGGCGCCCTCCGGAGCAAAAAAGACAAACGTCCAGCTTTTGCTGCCACAGCAAAGGTGCCAGCGGGGAAAAGTGATGCTGGTCCTCACTGCCTCCTGCAACCCCTTAAAATGCCCCACACAATTTGGCCCTCTCTGCTTTCCTGTGCACTCTAGCCTCAAAAGCACCTTTTTTCACTCTTGGCGCCCTAAGGAGCAAAAAAGACAAATGTCCAGCTTTTGCTGCCACAGCAAAGGTGCCAGCTGGGAAAAGTGATGCTGGTCCTCACTGCCTCCTGGAACCCCTTCAAATGCCCCACACAATTTGGACCTCTCTGCTTTCCTGTGCACTCTAGCTTCAAAAGCACCTTTTTTCACTTTCGCCGCTGTTTGGAGCAAAAAAGACAAACGTCCATCTTTTGCTGCCACAGCAAAGGTGCCAGCGGGGAAAAGTGATGCTGGTCCTCACTGCCTCCTGGAACCCCTTCAAATGCCCCACACAATTTGGCCCTCTCTGCTTTCCTGCGCACTCTATCCTCAAAAGCACCTTTTTTAACTCTTGGCGCCCTCCGGAGCAAAAAAGACAAACGTCCAGCTTTTGCTGCCACAGCAAAGGTGACAGCGGGGAAAATTCATGCTGGTCCTCACTGCCTCCTGGAACCCCTTCAAATGCCCCAGACAATTTGGCCCTCTCTGCTTTCCTGCGCACTCTAGCCTCAAAAGCGCCTTTTTTCAATCGTGGCGCCCTCCGGAGCAAAAAAGACAAACGTCCAGCTTTTGCTGCCACAGCAAAGGTGCCAGCGGGGAAAAGTGATGCTGGTCCTCACTGCCTCCTGGAACCCCTTCAAATGCCCCACACAATTTGGCCCTCTCTGCTTTCCTGCGCACTCTAGCCTCAAAAGCACCTTTTTTCACTTTCGCCGCTGTTTGGAGCAAAAAAGAAAAACGTCCAGCTTTTGCTGCCACAGCAAAGGTGCCAGCGGGGAAAAGTGATGCTGGTCCTCACTGCCTCCTGGAACCCCTTCAAACGCCCCAGGCAATTTGGCCCTCTCTGCTTTCCTGTGCACTCTATCCTCAAAAGCACCTTTTTTCACTTTCGCCGCTGTTTGGAGCAAAAAAGACAAACGCCCAGCTTTTGCTGCCACAGCAAAGGTGCCAGCGGGGAAAAGTGATGCTGGTCCTCACTGCCTCCTGCAACCCCTTCAAATGCCCCACACAATTTGGCCCTCTCTGCTTTCCTGTGCACTCTAGCCTCAAAAGCACCTTTTTTCATTTTCGCCGCTGTTTGGAGCAAAAAAGACAAACGTCCAGCTTTTGCTGCCACAGCAAAGGTGCCAGCGGGGAAAAGTGATGCTGGTCCTCACTGCCTCCTGGAACCCCTTCAAATGCCCCACACAATTTGGCCCTCTCTGCTTTCCTGCGCAATCTAGCCTCAATAGCACCTTTTTTCACTTTCGCCGCTGTTTGGAGCAAAAAAGATAAACGTCCAGCTTTTGCTGCCACAGCAAAGGTGCCAGCGGGGAAAAGTGATGCTGGTCCTCACTGCCTCCTGGAACCCCTTCAAATGCCCCACACAATTTGGCCCTCTCTGCTTTCCTGCGCACTCTATCCTCAAAAGCACCTTTTTTAACTCTTGGCGCCCTCCGGAGCAAAAAAGACAAACGTCCAGCTTTTGCTGCCACAGCAAAGGTGACAGCGGGGAAAATTCATGCTGGTCCTCACTGCCTCCTGGAACCCCTTCAAATGCCCCAGACAATTTGGCCCTCTCTGCTTTCCTGCGCACTCTAGCCTCAAAAGCGCCTTTTTTCAATCGTGGCGCCCTCCGGAGCAAAAAAGACAAACGTCCAGCTTTTGCTGCCACAGCAAAGGTGCCAGCGGGGAAAAGTGATGCTGGTCCTCACTGCCTCCTGGAACCCCTTCAAATGCCCCACACAATTTGGCCCTCTCTGCTTTCCTGCGCACTCTAGCCTCAAAAGCACCTTTTTTCACTTTCGCCGCTGTTTGGAGCAAAAAAAAAAACGTCCAGCTTTTGCTGCCACAGCAAAGGTGCCAGCGGGGAAAAGTGATGCTGGTCCTCACTGCCTCCTGGAACCCCTTCAAACGCCCCAGGCAATTTGTCCCTCTCTGCTTTCCTGTGCACTCTATCCTCAAAAGCACCTTTTTTCACTTTCGCCGCTGTTTGGAGCAAAAAAGACAAACGCCCAGCTTTTGCTGCCACAGCAAAGGTGCCAGCGGGGAAAAGTGATGCTGGTCCTCACTGCCTCCTGCAACCCCTTCAAATGCCCCACACAATTTGGCCCTCTCTGCTTTCCTGTGCACTCTAGCCTCAAAAGCACCTTTTTTCATTTTCGCCGCTGTTTGGAGCAAAAAAGACAAACGTCCAGCTTTTGCTGCCACAGCAAAGGTGCCAGCGGGGAAAAGTGATGCTGGTCCTCACTGCCTCCTGGAACCCCTTCAAATGCCCCACACAATTTGGCCCTCTCTGCTTTCCTGCGCAATCTAGCCTCAAAAGCACCTTTTTTCACTTTCGCCGCTGTTTGGAGCAAAAAAGACAAACGTCCAGCTTTTGCTGCCACAGCAAAGGTGCCAGCGGGGAAAAGTGATGCTGGTCCTCACTGCCTCCTGGAACCCCTTCAAATGCCCCACACAATTTGGCCCTCTCTGCTTTCCTGCGGACTCTAGCCTCAAAAGCACCTTTTTTCACTCTTGGCGCCCTCTGGAGCAAAAAAGACAAACGTCCAGCTTTTGCTGCCACAGCAAAGGTTCCAGCGGGGAAAAGTGATGCTGGTCCTCACTGCCTCCTGGAACCCCTTCAAATGCCCCACACAATTTGGCCCTCTCTGCTTTCCAGCGCACTCTATCCTCAAAAGCACCTTTTTTCACTCTTGGCGCCCTCCGGAGCAAAAAAGACAAACGTCCAGCTTTTGCTGCCACAGCAAAGGTGACAGCGGGGAAAATTCATGCTGGTCCTCACTGCCTCCTGGAACCCCTTCAAATGCTCCACACAATTTGGCCCTCTCTGCTTTCCTGCGCACTCTAGCCTCAAAAGCGCCTTTTTTCACTCTTGGCGCCCTCCGGAGCAAAAAAGACAAACGTCCAGCTTTTGCTGCCACAGCAAAGGTGCCAGCGGGGAAAAGTGATGCTGGTCCTCACTGCCTCCTGGAACCCCTTCAAATGCCCCACACAATTTGGCCCTCTCTGCTTTCCTGCGCACTCTAGCCTCAAAAGCACCTTTTTTCACTTTCGCCGCTGTTTGGAGCAAAAAAGACAAACGTCCAGCTTTTGCTGCCACAGCAAAGGTGCCAGCGGGGAAAAGTGATGCTGGTCCTCACTGCCTCCTGGAACCCCTTCAAACACCCCAGGCAATTTGGCCCTCTCTGCTTTCCTGTGCACTCTATCCTCAGAAGCACCTTTTTTCACTTTCGCCGCTGTTTGGAGCAAAAAAGACAAACGTCCAGCTTTTGCTGCCATAGCAAAGGTGCCAGCGGGGAAAAGTGATGCTGGTCCTCACTGCCTCCTGGAACCCCTTCAAATGCCCCACACAATTTGGCCCTCTCTGCTTTCCTGTGCACTCTAGCCTCAAAAGCACCTTTTTTCACTTTCGCCGCTGTTTGGAGCAAAAAAGACAAACGTCCAGTTTTTGCTGCCACAGCAAAGGTGCCAGCGGGGAAAAGTGATGCTGGTCCTCACTGCCTCCTGGAACCCCTTCAAATGCCCCACACAATTTGGCCCTCTCTGCTTCCCTGCTGACTCTAGCCTCAAAAGCACCTTTTTTCACTCTTGGCCCCCTCCGGAGCAAAAAACACAAACGTCCAGCTTTTGCTGCCACAGCAAAGGTGACAGCGGGGAAAATTCATGCTGGTCCTCACTGCCTCCTGGAACCCCTTCAAATGCTCCACACAATTTGGCCCTCTCTGCTTTCCTGCGCACTCTAGCCTCAAAAGCGCCTTTTTTCACTCTTGGCGCCCTGCGGAGCAAAAAAGACAAACGTCCAGCTTTTGCTGCCACAGCAAAGGTGCCAGCGGGGAAAAGTGATGCTGGTCCTCACTGCCTCCTGGAACCCCTTCAAATGCCCCACACAATTTGGCCCTCTCTGCTTTCCTGCGCACTCTAGCCTCAAAAGCACCTTTTTTAACTCTTGGCGCCCTCCGGAGCAAAAAAGACAAACGGCCAGCTTTTGCTGCCACAACAATGGTGCCAGCGGCGAAAAGTGATGCTGGTCCTCACTGCCTCCTGGAACCCCTTCAAATGCTCCACACAATTTGGCCCTCTCTGCTTTCCTGCGCACTCTAGCCTCAAAAGCGCCTTTTTTCACTCTTGGCGCCCTCCGGAGCAAAAAAGACAAACGTCCAGCTTTTGCTGCCACAGCAAAGGTGCCAGCGGGGAAAAGTGATGCTGGTCCTCACTGCCTCCTGGAACCCCTTCAAATGCCCCACACAATTTGGCCCTCTCTGCTTTCCTGCGCAATCTAGCCTTAATAGCACCTTTTTTCACTTTCGCCGCTGTTTGGAGCAAAAAAGACAAACGTCCAGCTTTTGCTGCTACAGCAAAGGTGCCAGCGGGAAAAGTGATGCTGGTCCTCACTGCCTCCTGGAACCCCTTCAAATGCCCCAGGCAATTTGGCCCTCTCTGCTTTCCTGCGCACTCTATCCTCAAAAGCACCTTTTTTCACTTTCGCCGCTGTTTGGAGCAAAAAAGAAAAACGTCCATCTTTTGCTGCCACAGCAAAGGTGCCAGCGGGGAAAAGTGATGCTGGTCCTCACTGCCTCCTGGAACCCCTTCAAATGCACCAGACAATTTGGCCCTCTCTGCTTTCCTGCGCACTCTATCCTCAAAAGCACCTTTTTTCACTCTTGGCGCCCTCCGGAGCAAAAAAGACAAACGTCCAGCTTTTGCTGCCACAGCAAAGGTGCCAGCGGGGAAAAGTGATGCTGGTCCTCACTGCCTCCTGCAACCCCTTAAAATGCCCCACACAATTTGGCCCTCTCTGCTTTCCTGTGCACTCTAGCCTCAAAAGCACCTTTTTTCACTCTTGGCGCCCTAAGGAGCAAAAAAGACAAATGTCCAGCTTTTGCTGCCACAGCAAAGGTGCCAGCTGGGAAAAGTGATGCTGGTCCTCACTGCCTCCTGGAACCCCTTCAAATGCCCCACACAATTTGGACCTCTCTGCTTTCCTGTGCACTCTAGCTTCAAAAGCACCTTTTTTCACTTTCGCCGCTGTTTGGAGCAAAAAAGACAAACGTCCATCTTTTGCTGCCACAGCAAAGGTGCCAGCGGGGAAAAGTGATGCTGGTCCTCACTGCCTCCTGGAACCCCTTCAAATGCCCCCACACAATTTGGCCCTCTCTGCTTTCCTGCGCACTCTATCCTCAAAAGCACCTTTTTTAACTCTTGGCGCCCTCCGGAGCAAAAAAGACAAACGTCCAGCTTTTGCTGCCACAGCAAAGGTGACAGCGGGGAAAATTCATGCTGGTCCTCACTGCCTCCTGGAACCCCTTCAAATGCCCCAGACAATTTGGCCCTCTCTGCTTTCCTGCGCACTCTAGCCTCAAAAGCGCCTTTTTTCAATCGTGGCGCCCTCCGGAGCAAAAAAGACAAACGTCCAGCTTTTGCTGCCACAGCAAAGGTGCCAGCGGGGAAAAGTGATGCTGGTCCTCACTGCCTCCTGGAACCCCTTCAAATGCCCCACACAATTTGGCCCTCTCTGCTTTCCTGCGCACTCTAGCCTCAAAAGCACCTTTTTTCACTTTCGCCGCTGTTTGGAGCAAAAAAGAAAAACGTCCAGCTTTTGCTGCCACAGCAAAGGTGCCAGCGGGGAAAAGTGATGCTGGTCCTCACTGCCTCCTGGAACCCCTTCAAACGCCCCAGGCAATTTGGCCCTCTCTGCTTTCCTGTGCACTCTATCCTCAAAAGCACCTTTTTTCACTTTCGCCGCTGTTTGGAGCAAAAAAGACAAACGCCCAGCTTTTGCTGCCACAGCAAAGGTGCCAGCGGGGAAAAGTGATGCTGGTCCTCACTGCCTCCTGCAACCCCTTCAAATGCCCCACACAATTTGGCCCTCTCTGCTTTCCTGTGCACTCTAGCCTCAAAAGCACCTTTTTTCATTTTCGCCGCTGTTTGGAGCAAAAAAGACAAACGTCCAGCTTTTGCTGCCACAGCAAAGGTGCCAGCGGGGAAAAGTGATGCTGGTCCTCACTGCCTCCTGGAACCCCTTCAAATGCCCCACACAATTTGGCCCTCTCTGCTTTCCTGCGCAATCTAGCCTCAATAGCACCTTTTTTCACTTTCGCCGCTGTTTGGAGCAAAAAAGATAAACGTCCAGCTTTTGCTGCCACAGCAAAGGTGCCAGCGGGGAAAAGTGATGCTGGTCCTCACTGCCTCCTGGAACCCCTTCAAATGCCCCACACAATTTGGCCCTCTCTGCTTTCCTGCGCACTCTATCCTCAAAAGCACCTTTTTTAACTCTTGGCGCCCTCCGGAGCAAAAAAGACAAACGTCCAGCTTTTGCTGCCACAGCAAAGGTGACAGCGGGGAAAATTCATGCTGGTCCTCACTGCCTCCTGGAACCCCTTCAAATGCCCCAGACAATTTGGCCCTCTCTGCTTTCCCTGCGCACTCTAGCCTCAAAAGCGCCTTTTTTCAATCGTGGCGCCCTCCGGAGCAAAAAAAGACAAACGTCCAGCTTTTGCTGCCACAGCAAAGGTGCCAGCGGGGAAAAGTGATGCTGGTCCTCACTGCCTCCTGGAACCCCTTCAAATGCCCCACACAATTTGGCCCTCTCTGCTTTCCTGCGCACTCTAGCCTCAAAAGCACCTTTTTTTCACTTTCGCCGCTGTTTGGAGCAAAAAAAAAAACGTCCAGCTTTTGCTGCCACAGCAAGGTGCCAGCGGGGAAAAGTGATGCTGGTCCTCACTGCCTCCTGGAACCCCTTCAAACGCCCCAGGGCAATTTGTCCCTCTCTGCTTTCCTGTGCACTCTATCCTCAAAAGCACCTTTTTTCACTTTCGCCGCTGTTTGGAGCAAAAAAGACAAACGCCCAGCTTTTGCTGCCACAGCAAAGGTGCCAGCGGGGAAAAGTGATGCTGGTCCTCACTGCCTCCTGCAACCCCTTCAAATGCCCCACACAATTTGGCCCTCTCTGCTTTCCTGTGCACTCTAGCCTCAAAAGCACCTTTTTTCATTTTCGCCGCTGTTTGGAGCAAAAAAAGACAAACGTCCAGCTTTGCTGCCACAGCAAAGGTGCCAGCGGGGAAAAGTGATGCTGGTCCTCACTGCCTCCTGGAACCCCTTCAAATGCCCCACACAATTTGGCCCTCTCTGCTTTCCTGCGCAATCTAGCCTCAAAAGCACCTTTTTTCAACTTTCGCCGCTGTTTTGGAGCAAAAAAAAGACAAACGTCCAGCTTTTGCTGCCACAGGCAAAGGTGCCAGCGGGGAAAAGTGATGGCTCACTGCCTCCTGGAACCCCTTCAAATGCCCCACACAATTTGGCCCTCTCTGCTTTCCTGCGGACTCTAGCCTCAAAAGCACCTTTTTTCACTCTTGGCGCCCTCTGGAGCAAAAAAGACAAACGTCCAGCTTTTGCTGCCACAGCAAAGGTTCCAGCGGGGAAAAGTGATGCTGGTCCTCACTGCCTCCTGGAACCCCTTCAAATGCCCCACACAATTTGGCCCTCTCTGCTTTCCAGCGCACTCTATCCTCAAAAGCACCTTTTTTCACTCTTGGCGCCCTCCGGAGCAAAAAAGACAAACGTCCAGCTTTTGCTGCCACAGCAAAGGTGACAGCGGGGAAAATTCATGCTGGTCCTCACTGCCTCCTGGAACCCCTTCAAATGCTCCACACAATTTGGCCCTCTCTGCTTTCCTGCGCACTCTAGCCTCAAA
This sequence comes from Vanellus vanellus, assembly GCF_965231255.1. Taxonomy (NCBI): domain Eukaryota; kingdom Metazoa; phylum Chordata; class Aves; order Charadriiformes; family Charadriidae; genus Vanellus; species Vanellus vanellus. The sequence goes on from NW_028126741.1 coordinate 75,594, forward strand.
AGCGCCTTTTTTCACTCTTGGCGCCCTCCGGAGCAAAAAAGACAAACGTCCAGCTTTTGCTGCCACAGCAAAGGTGCCAGCGGGGAAAAGTGATGCTGGTCCTCACTGCCTCCTGGAACCCCTTCAAATGCCCCACACAATTTGGCCCTCTCTGCTTTCCTGCGCACTCTAGCCTCAAAAGCACCTTTTTTCACTTTCGCCGCTGTTTGGAGCAAAAAAGACAAACGTCCAGCTTTTGCTGCCACAGCAAAGGTGCCAGCGGGGAAAAGTGATGCTGGTCCTCACTGCCTCCTGGAACCCCTTCAAACACCCCAGGCAATTTGGCCCTCTCTGCTTTCCTGTGCACTCTATTCTCAGAAGCACCTTTTTTCACTTTCGCCGCTGTTTGGAGCAAAAAAGACAAACGTCCAGCTTTTGCTGCTACACCAAAGGTGCCAGCGGGGAAAAGTGATGCTGGTCCTCACTGCCTCCTGGAACCCCTTCAAATGCCCCACACAATTTGGCCCTCTCTGCTTTCCTGTGCACTCTAGCCTCAAAAGCACCTTTTTTCACTTTCGCCGCTGTTTGGAGCAAAAAAGACAAACGTCCAGTTTTTGCTGCCACAGCAAAGGTGCCAGCGGGGAAAAGTGATGCTGGTCCTCACTGCCTCCTGGAACCCCTTCAAATGCCCCACACAATTTGGCCCTCTCTGCTTCCCTGCTGACTCTAGCCTCAAAAGCACCTTTTTTCACTCTTGGCCCCCTCCGGAGCAAAAAACACAAACGTCCAGCTTTTGCTGCCACAGCAAAGGTGCCAGCGGGGAAAAGTGATGCTGGTCCTCACTGCCTCCTGGAACCCCTTCAAATGCCCCAGGCAATTTGGCCCTCTCTGCTTTCCTGCGCACTCTATCCTCAAAAGCACCTTTTTTCACTTTCGCCGCTGTTTGGAGCAAAAAAGACAAACGTCCATCTTTTGCTGCCACAGCAAAGGTGCCAGCGGGGAAAAGTGATGCTGGTCCTCACTGCCTCCTGGAACCCCTTCAAATGCCCCACACAATTTGGCCCTCTCTGCTTCCCTGCGCACTCTATCCTCAAAAGCACCTTTTTTCACTCTTGGCGCCCTCCGGAGCAAAAAAGACAAACGTCCAGCTTTTGCTGCCACAGCAAAGGTGACAGCGGGGAAAATTCATGCTGGTCCTCACTGCCTCCTGGAACCCCTTCAAATGCTCCACACAATTTGGCCCTCTCTTCTTTCCTGCGCACTCTAGCCTCAAAAGCGCCTTTTTTCACTCTTGGCGCCCTCCGGAGCAAAAAAGACAAACGTCCAGCTTTTGCTGCCACAGCAAAGGTGCCAGCGGGGAAAAGTGATGCTGGTCCTCACTGCCTCCTGGAACCCCTTCAAATGCCCCACACAATTTGGCCCTCTCTGCTTTCCTGCGCACTCTAGCCTCAAAAGCACCTTTTTTCACTTTCGCCGCTGTTTGGAGCAAAAAAGACAAACGTCCAGCTTTTGCTGCCACAGCAAAGGTGCCAGCGGGGAAAAGTGATGCTGGTCCTCACTGCCTCCTGGAACCCCTTCAAACACCCCAGGCAATTTGGCCCTCTCTGCTTTCCTGTGCACTCTATCCTCAGAAGCACCTTTTTTCACTTTCGCCGCTGTTTGGAGCAAAAAAGACAAACGTCCAGCTTTTGCTGCTACAGCAAAGGTGCCAGCGGGGAAAAGTGATGCTGGTCCTCACTGCCTCCTGGAACCCCTTCAAATGCCCCACACATTTTGGCCCTCTCTGCTTTCCTGTGCACTCTAGCCTCAAAAGCACCTTTTTTCACTCTTGGCCCCCTCCGGAGCAAAAAACACAAACGTCCAGCTTTTGCTGCCACAGCAAAGGTGCCAGCGGGGAAAAGTGATGCTGGTCCTCACTGCCTCCTGGAACCCCTTCAAATGCCCCACACAATTTGGCCCTCTCTGCTTTCCTGCGCACTCTATCCTCAAAAGCACCTTTTTTAACTCTTGGCGCCCTCCGGAGCAAAAAAGACAAACGGCCAGCTTTTGCTGCCACAACAATGGTGCCAGCGGCGAAAAGTGCTGCTGGTCCTCACTGCCTCCTGGAACCCCTTCAAATGCTCCACACAATTTGGCCCTCTCTGCTTTCCTGCGCACTCTAGCCTCAAAAGCGCCTTTTTTCACTCTTGGCGCCCTCCGGAGCAAAAAAGACAAACGTCCAGCTTTTGCTGCCACAGCAAAGGTGCCAGCGGGGAAAAGTGATGCTGGTCCTCACTGCCTCCTGGAACCCCTTCAAATGCCCCACACAATTTGGCCCTCTCTGCTTTCCTGCGCAATCTAGCCTTAATAGCACCTTTTTTCACTTTCGCCGCTGTTTGGAGCAAAAAAGACAAACGTCCAGCTTTTGCTGCTACAGCAAAGGTGCCAGCGGGGAAAAGTGATGCTGGTCCTCACTGCCTCCTGGAACCCCTTCAAATGCCCCAGGCAATTTGGCCCTCTCTGCTTTCCTGCGCACTCTATCCTCAAAAGCACCTTTTTTCACTTTCGCCGCTGTTTGGAGCAAAAAAGAAAAACGTCCATCTTTTGCTGCCACAGCAAAGGTGCCAGCGGGGAAAAGTGATGCTGGTCCTCACTGCCTCCTGGAACCCCTTCAAATGCACCAGACAATTTGGCCCTCTCTGCTTTCCTGCGCACTCTATCCTCAAAAGCACCTTTTTTCACTCTTGGCGCCCTCCGAAGCAAAAAAGACAAACGTCCAGCTTTTGCTGCCACAGCAAAGGTGCCAGTGGGGAAAAGTGATGCTGGTCCTCACTGCCTCCTGCAACCCCTTAAAATGCCCCACACAATTTGGCCCTCTCTGCTTTCCTGTGCACTCTAGCCTCAAAAGCACCTTTTTTCACTCTTGGCGCCCTAAGGAGCAAAAAAGACAAATGTCCAGCTTTTGCTGCCACAGCAAAGGTGCCAGCTGGGAAAAGTGATGCTGGTCCTCACTGCCTCCTGGAACCCCTTCAAATGCCCCACACAATTTGGACCTCTCTGCTTTCCTGTGCACTCTAGCTTCAAAAGCACCTTTTTTCACTTTCGCCGCTGTTTGGAGCAAAAAAGACAAACGTCCAGCTTTTGCTGCCACAGCAAAGGTGCCAGCGGGGAAAAGTGATGCTGGTCCTCACTGCCTCCTGGAACCCCTTCAAATGCCCCACACAATTTGGCCCTCTCTGCTTTCCTGCGCACTCTAGCCTCAAAAGCACCTTTTTTCACTTTCGCCGCTGTTTGGAGCAAAAAAGACAAACGTCCATCTTTTGCTGCCACAGCAAAGGTGCCAGCGGGGAAAAGTGATGCTGGTCCTCACTGCCTCCTGGAACCCCTTCAAACGCCCCAGGCAATTTGGCCCTCTTTGCTTTCCTGTGCACTCTAGCCTCAAAAGCACCTTTTTTCACTTTCGCCGCTCTTTGGAGCAAAAAAGACAAACGTCCAGCTTTTGCTGCTACAGCAAAGGTGCCAGCGGGGAAAAGTGATGCTGGTCCTCACTGCCTCCTGGAACCCCTTCAAATGCCCCACACAATTTGGCCCTCTCTGCTTTTTTGCGCACTCTAGCCTCAAAAGCACCTTTTTTCACTTTCGCCGCTGTTTGGAGCAAAAAAGAAAAACGTCCAGCTTTTGCTGCCACAGCAAAGGTGCCAGCGTGGAAAAGTGATGCTGGTCCTCACTGCCTCCTGGAACCCCTTCAAATGCCCCACACAATTTGGCCCTCTCTGCTTTCCTGTGCACTCTATCCTCAAAAGCACCTTTTTTCACTCTTGGCGCCCTCCGGAGCAAAAAAGACAAACGTCCAGCTTTTGCTGCCACAACAATGGTGCCAGCGGCGAAAAGTGATGCTGGTCCTCACTGCCTCCTGGAACCCCTTCAAATGCTCCACACAATTTGGCCCTCTCTGCTTTCCTGCGCACTCTAGCCTCAAAAGCGCCTTTTTTCACTCTTGGCGCCCTCCGGAGCAAAAAAGACAAACGTCCAGCTTTTGCTGCCACAGCAAAGGTGCCAGCGGGGAAAAGTGATGCTGGTCCTCACTGCCTCCTGGAACCCCTTAAAATGCCCCACACAATTTGGCCCTCTCTGCTTTCCTGCGCAATCTAGCCTTAATAGCACCTTTTTTCACTTTCGCCGCTGTTTGGAGCAAAAAAGACAAACGTCCAGCTTTTGCTGCTACAGCAAAGGTGCCAGCGGGGAAAAGTGATGCTGGTCCTCACTGCCTCCTGGAACCCCTTCAAATGCCCCAGACAATTTGGCCCTCTCTGCTTTCCTGCGCACTCTATCCTCAAAAGCACCTTTTTTCACTTTCGCCGCTGTTTGGAGCAAAAAAGACAAAAGTCCAGCTTTTGCTGCCACAGCAAAGGTGCCAGCGGGGAAAAGTGATGCTGGTCCTCACTGCCTCCTGGAACCCCTTCAAATGCCCCAGGCAATTTGGCCCTCTCTGCTTCCCTGCGCACTCTAGCCTCAAAAGCACCTTTTTTCACTCTTGGCGCCCTCCGGAGCAAAAAAGACAAACGTCCAGCTTTTGCTGCCACAGCAAAGGTGCCAGCGGGGAAAAGTGATGCTGGTCCTCACTGCCTCCTGGAACCCCTTCAAATGCCCCACACAATTTCGCCCTCTCTGCTTCCCTGCGCACTCTAGCCTCAAAAGCACCTTTTTTCACTTTCGCCGCTGTTTGGAGCAAAAAAGACAAACGTCCAGCTTTTGCTGCCACAGCAAAGGTGCCAGCGGGGAAAAGTGATGCTGGTCCTCACTGCCTCATGGAACCCCTTCAAATGCCCCACACAATTTGGCCCTCTCTGCTTTCCTGCGCACTCTAGCCTCAAAAGCGCCTTTTTTTAATCTTGGCGCCCTCCGGAGCAAAAAAGACAAACGTCCAGCTTTTGCTGCAACAGCAAAGGTGCCAGCGGGGAAAAGTGATGCTGGTCCTCACTGCCTCCTGGAACCCCTTCAAATGCCCCACACAATTTGGCCCTCTCTGCTTTCCTGCGCACTCTAGCCTCAAAAGCACCTTTTTTCACTTTCGCCGCTGTTTGGAGCAAAAAAGACAAACGTCCAGTTTTTGCTGCCACAGCAAAGGTGCCAGCGGGGAAAAGTGATGCTGGTCCTCACTGCCTCCTGGAACCCCTTCAAATGCCCCACACAATTTGGCCCTCTCTGCTTTTTTGCGCACTCTAGCCTCAAAAGCACTTTTTTTCACTTTCGCCGCTGTTTGGAGCAAAAAAGACAAACGTCCAGCTTTTGCTGCCACAACAATGGTGCCAGCGGCGAAAAGTGATGCTGGTCCTCACTGCCTCCTGGAACCCCTTCAAATGCTCCACACAATTTGGCCCTCTCTGCTTTCCTGCGCACTCTAGCCTCAAAAGCGCCTTTTTTCACTCTTGGCGCCCTCCGGAGCAAAAAAGACAAACGTCCAGCTTTTGCTGCCACAGCAAAGGTGACAGCGGGGAAAATTCATGCTGGTCCTCACTGCCTCCTGGAACCCCTTCAAATGCCCCACACAATTTGGCCCTCTCTGCTTTCCTGCGCAATCTAGCCTTAATAGCACCTTTTTTCACTTTCGCCGCTGTTTGGAGCAAAAAAGACAAACGTCCAGCTTTTGCTGCTACAGCAAAGGTGCCAGCGGGGAAAAGTGATGCTGGTCCTCACTGCCTCCTGGAACCCCTTCAAATGCCCCAGGCAATTTGGCCCTCTCTGCTTTCCTGCGCACTCTATCCTCAAAAGCACCTTTTTTCACTTTCGCCGCTGTTTGGAGCAAAAAAGACAAACGTCCAGCTTTTGCTGCCACAGCAAAGGTGCCAGCGGGGAAAATTCATGCTGGTCCTCACTGCCTCCTGGAACGCCTTCAAATGCCCCACACAATTTGGCCCTCTCTGCTTCCCTGCGCACTCTAGCCTCAAAAGCACCTTTTTTCACTCTTGGCGCCCTGCGGAGCAAAAAAGACAAACGTCCAGCTTTTGCTGCCACCGCAAAGGTGCCAGCGGGGAAAAGTGATGCTGCTTCTCACTGCCTCCTGGAACCCCTTCAAATGCCCCACACAATTTGGCCCTCTCTGCTTTCCTGCGGACACTATCCTCAAAAGCACCTTTTTTCACTCTTGGCGCCCTGCGGAGCAAAAAAGACAAACGTCCAGCTTTTGCTGCCACAGCAATGGTGCCAGCAGCGAAAAGTGATGCTGGTCCTCACTGCCTCCTGGAACCCCTTCAAATGCCTCACACAATTTGGCCCTCTCTGCTTTCCTGCGGACTCTAGCCTCAAAAGCACCTTTTTTCACTCTTGGCGCCCTCCGGAGCAAAAAAGACAAACGTCCAGCTTTTGCTGCCACAGCAAAGGTGCCAGCGGGGAAAAGTGATGCTGGTCCTCACTGCCTCCTGGAACCCCTTCAAATGCCCCACACAATTTGGCCCTCTCTGCTTTCCTGCGCACTCTAGCCTCAAAAGCACCTTTTTTCACTCTTGGCGCCCTCCAGAGCAAAAAAGACAAACGCCCAGCTTTTGCTGCCACAGCAAAGGTGCCAGCGGGGAAAAGTGATGCTGGTCCTCACTGCCTCCTGGAACCCCTTCAAATGCCCCACACAATTTGGCCCTCTCTGCTTTCCTGCGCACTCTAGCCTCAAAAGCACCTTTTTTCACTTTCGCCGCTGTTTGGAGCAAAAAAGACAAACGTCCAGCTTTTGCTGCCACAGCAAAGGTGCCAGCGGGGAAAAGTGATGCTGGTCCTCACTGCCTCCTGGAACCCCTTCAAATGCCCCACACAATTTGGCCCTCTCTGCTTTCCTGCGCACTGTATCCTCAAAAGCACCTTTTTTCACTCTTGGCGCCCTCCGGAGCAAAAAAGACAAACGTCCAGCTTTTGCTGCCACAGCAATGGTGCCAGCGGCGAAAAGTGATGCTGGTCCTCACTGCCTCCTGGAACCCCTTCAAATGCTCCACACAATTTGGCCCTCTCTGCTTTCCTGCGCACTCTAGCCTCAAAAGCGCCTTTTTTCACTCTTGGCGCCCTCCAGAGCAAAAAAGACAAACGTCCAGCTTTTGCTGCCACAGCAAAGGTGCCAGCGGGGAAAAGTGATGCTGGTCCTCACTGCCTCCTGGAACCCCTTCAAATGCCCCACACAATTTGGCCCTCTCTGCTTTCCTGCGCACTCTAGCCTCAAAAGCACCTTTTTTCACTTTCGCCGCTGTTTGGAGCAAAAAAGACAAACGTCCAGCTTTTGCTGCCACAGCAAAGGTGCCAGCAGCGAAAAGTGATGCTGGTCCTCACTGCCTCCTGGAACCCCTTCAAATGCCCCACACAATTTGGCCCTCTCTGCTTTCCTGCGGACTCTATCCTCAAAAGCACCTTTTTTCACTCTTGGCGCCCTCCAGAGCAAAAAAGACAAACGTCCAGCTTTTGCTGCCACAGCAAAGGTGCCAGCGGGGAAAAGTGATGCTGGTCCTCACTGCCTCCTGGAACCCCTTCAAATGCCCCACACAATTTGGCCCTCTCTGCTTTTTTGCGCACTCTAGCCTCAAAAGCACCTTTTTTCACTTTCGCCGCTGTTTGGAGCAAAAAAGACAAACGTCCAGCTTTTGCTGCCACAGCAAAGGTGCCAGCGGGGAAAAGTGATGCTGGTCCTCACTGCCTCCTGGAACCCCTTCAAATGCCCCACACAATTTGGCCCTCTCTGCTTTCCTGCGCACTCTATCCTCAAAAGCACCTTTTTTCACTCTTGGCGCCCTCCGGAGCAAAAAAGACAAACGTCCAGCTTTTGCTGCCACAGCAATGGTGCCAGCGGCGAAAAGTGATGCTGGTTCTCACTGCCTCCTGGAACCCCTTCAAATGCTCCACACAATTTGGCCCTCTCTGCTTTCCTGCGCACTCTAGCCTCAAAAGCGCCTTTTTTCACTCTTGGCGCCCTCCGGAGCAAAAAAGACAAACGTCCAGCTTTTGCTGCCACAGCAAAGGTGCCAGCGGGGAAAAGTGATGCTGGTCCTCACTGCCTCCTGGAACCCCTTCAAATGCCCCACACAATTTGGCCCTCTCTGCTTTCCTGCGCACTCTAGCCTCAAAAGCACCTTTTTTCACTTTCGGCGCTGTTTGGAGCAAAAAAGACAAACGTCCAGCTTTTGCTGCCACAGCAAAGGTGCCAGCGGGGAAAAGTGATGCTGGTCCTCACTGCCTCCTGGAACCCCTTCAAATGCCCCACACAATTTGGCCCTCTCTGCTTTCCTGCGCACTCTAGCCTCAAAAGCACCTTTTTTCACTTTCGCCGCTGTTTGGAGCAAAAAAGAAAAACGTCCAGCTTTTGCTGCCACAGCAAAGGTGCCAGCGGGGAAAAGTGATGCTGGTCCTCACTGCCTCCTGGAACCCCTTCAAACGCCCCACACAATTTGGCCCTCTCTGCTTTCCTGTGCACTCTGTCCTCAAAAGCACCTTTTTTCACTTTCGCCGCTGTTTGGATCAAAAAAGACAAACGCCCAGCTTTTGCTGCCACAGCAAAGGTGCCAGCGGGGAAAAGTGATGCTGGTCCTCACTGCCTCCTGCAACCCCTTCAAATGCCCCACACAATTTGGCCCTCTCTGCTTTCCTGTGCACTCTAGCCTCAAAAGCACCTTTTTTCATTTTCGCCGCTGTTTGGAGCAAAAAAGACAAACGTCCAGCTTTTGCTGCCACAGCAAAGGTTCCAGCGGGGAAAAGTGATGCTGGTCCTCACTGCCTCCTGGAACCCCTTCAAATGCCCCACACAATTTGGCCCTCTCTGCTTTCCTGCGCAATCTAGCCTCAATAGCACCTTTTTTCACTTTCGCCGCTGTTTGGAGCAAAAAAGACAAACGTCCAGCTTTTGCTGCCACAGCAAAGGTGCCAGCGGGGAAAAGTGATGCTGGTCCTCACTGCCTCCTGGAACCCCTTCAAATGCCCCAGACAATTTGGCCCTCTCTGCTTTCCTGCGGACTCTAGCCTCAAAAGCACCTTTTTTCACTCTTGGCGCCCTCTGGAGCAAAAAAGACAAACGTCCAGCTTTTGCTGCCACAGCAAAGGTTCCAGCGGGGAAAAGTGATGCTGGTCCTCACTGCCTCCTGGAACCCCTTCAAATGCCCCACACAATTTGGCCCTCTCTGCTTTCCAGCGCACTCTATCCTCAAAAGCACCTTTTTTCACTCTTGGCGCCCTCCGGAGCAAAAAAGACAAACGTCCAGCTTTTGCTGCCACAGCAAAGGTGACAGCGGGGAAAATTCATGCTGGTCCTCACTGCCTCCTGGAACCCCTTCAAATGCTCCACACAATTTGGCCCTCTCTGCTTTCCTGCGCACTCTAGCCTCAAAAGCGCCTTTTTTCACTCTTGGCGCCCTGCGGAGCAAAAAAGACAAACGTCCAGCTTTTGCTGCCACAGCAAAGGTGCCAGCGGGGAAAAGTGATGCTGGTCCTCACTGCCTCCTGGAACCCCTTCAAATGCCCCACACAATTTGGCCCTCTCTGCTTTCCTGCGCACTCTAGCCTCAAAAGCACCTTTTTTCACTTTCGCCGCTGTTTGGAGCAAAAAAGACAAACGTCCAGCTTTTGCTGCCACAGCAAAGGTGCCAGCGGGGAAAAGTGATGCTGGTCCTCACTGCCTCCTGGAACCCCTTCAAACACCCCAGGCAATTTGGCCCTCTCTGCTTTCCTGTGCACTCTATCCTCAGAAGCACCTTTTTTCACTTTCGCCGCTGTTTGGAGCAAAAAAGACAAACGTCCAGCTTTTGCTGCTACAGCAAAGGTGCCAGCGGGGAAAAGTGATGCTGGTCCTCACTGCCTCCTGGAACCCCTTCAAATGCCCCACACAATTTGGCCCTCTCTGCTTTCCTGTGCACTCTAGCCTCAAAAGCACCTTTTTTCACTTTCGCCGCTGTTTGGAGCAAAAAAGACAAACGTCCAGTTTTTGCTGCCACAGCAAAGGTGCCAGCGGGGAAAAGTGATGCTGGTCCTCACTGCCTCCTGGAACCCCTTCAAATGCCCCACACAATTTGGCCCTCTCTGCTTCCCTGCGGACTCTAGCCTCAAAAGCACCTTTTTTCACTCTTGGCCCCCTCCGGAGCGAAAAACACAAACGTCCAGCTTTTGCTGCCACAGCAAAGGTGCCAGCGGGGAAAAGTGATGCTGGTCCTCACTGCCTCCTGGAACCCCTTCAAATGCCCCAGGCAATTTGGCCCTCTCTGCTTTCCTGCGCACTCTATCCTCAAAAGCACCTTTTTTCACTTTCGCCGCTGTTTGGAGCAAAAAAGACAAACGTCCATCTTGTGCTGCCACAGCAAAGGTGCCAGCGGGGAAAAGTGATGCTGGTCCTCACTGCCTCCTGGAACCCCTTCAAATGCCCCACACAATTTGGCCCTCTCTGCTTTCCTGCGCACTCTAGCCTCAAAAGCGCCTTTTTTCACTCTTGGCGCCCTGCGGAGCAAAAAAGACAAACGTCCAGCTTTTGCTGCCACAGCAAAGGTGCCAGCGGGGAAAAGTGATGCTGGTCCTCACTGCCTCCTGGAACCCCTTCAAATGCCCCACACAATTTGGCCCTCTCTGCTTTCCTGCGCACTCTAGCCTCAAAAGCACCTTTTTTCACTTTCGCCGCTGTTTGGAGCAAAAAAGACAAACGTCCAGCTTTTGCTGCCACAGCAAAGGTGCCAGCGGGGAAAAGTGATGCTGGTCCTCACTGCCTCCTGCAACCCCTTCAAACACCCCAGGCAATTTGGCCCTCTCTGCTTTCCTGTGCACTCTATCCTCAGAAGCACCTTTTTTCACTTTCGCCGCTGTTTGGAGCAAAAAAGACAAACGTCCAGCTTTTGCTGCTACAGCAAAGGTGCCAGCGGGGAAAAGTGATGCTGGTCCTCACTGCCTCCTGGAACCCCTTCAAATGCCCCACACAATTTGGCCCTCTCTGCTTTCCTGTGCACTCTAGCCTCAAAAGCACCTTTTTTCACTTTCGCCGCTGTTTGGAGCAAAAAAGACAAACGTCCAGTTTTTGCTGCCACAGCAAAGGTGCCAGCGGGGAAAAGTGATGCTGGTCCTCACTGCCTCCTGGAACCCCTTCAAATGCCCCACACAATTTGGCCCTCTCTGCTTTCCTGCGCACTCTATCCTCAAAAGCACCTTTTTTAACTCTTGGCGCCCTCCGGAGCAAAAAAGACAAACGTCCAGCTTTTGCTGCCACAACAATGGTGCCAGCGGCGAAAAGTGATGCTGGTCCTCACTGCCTCCTGGAACCCCTTCAAATGCTCCACACAATTTGGCCCTCTCTGCTTTCCTGCGCACTCTAGCCTCAAAAGCGCCTTTTTTCACTCTTGGCGCCCTCCGGAGCAAAAAAGACAAACGTCCAGCTTTTGCTGCCACAGCAAAGGTGCCAGCGGGGAAAAGTGATGCTGGTCCTCACTGCCTCCTGGAACCCCTTCAAATGCCCCACACAATTTGGCCCTCTCTGCTTTCCTGCGCAATCTAGCCTTAATAGCACCTTTTTTCACTTTCGCCGCTGTTTGGTGCAAAAAAGACAAACGTCCAGCTTTTGCTGCTACAGCAAAGGTGCCAGCGGGGAAAAGTGATGCTGGTCCTCACTGCCTCCTGGAACCCCTTCAAATGCCCCAGGCAATTTGGCCCTCTCTGCTTTCCTGCGCACTCTATCCTCAAAAGCACCTTTTTTCACTTTCGCCGCTGTTTGGAGCAAAAAAGAAAAACGTCCATCTTTTGCTGCCACAGCAAAGGTGCCAGCGGGGAAAAGTGATGCTGGTCCTCACTGCCTCCTGGAACCCCTTCAAATGCACCAGACAATTTGGCCCTCTCTGCTTTCCTGCGCACTCTATCCTCAAAAGCACCTTTTTTCACTCTTGGCGCCCTCCGGAGCAAAAAAGAACAACGTCCAGCTTTTGCTGCCACAGCAAAGGTGCCAGTGGGGAAAAGTGATGCTGGTCCTCACTGCCTCCTGCAACCCCTTAAAATGCCCCACACAATTTGGCCCTCTCTGCTTTCCTGTGCACTCTAGCCTCAAAAGCACCTTTTTTCACTCTTGGCGCCCTAAGGAGCAAAAAAGACAAATGTCCAGCTTTTGCTGCCACAGCAAAGGTGCCAGCGGGGAAAAGTTATGCTGGTCCACACTGCCTCCTGGAATCCCTTCAAATGCCCCACACAATTTGGACCTCTCTGCTTTCCTGTGCACTCTAGCTTCAAAAGCACCTTTTTTCACTTTCGCCGCTGTTTGGAGCAAAAAAGACAAACGTCCAGCTTTTGCTGCCACAGCAAAGGTGCCAGCGGGGAAAAGTGATGCTGGTCCTCACTGCCTCCTGGAACCCCTTCAAATGCCCCACACAATTTGGCCCTCTCTGCTTTCCTGCGCACTCTAGCCTCAAAAGCACCTTTTTTCACTTTCGCCGCTGTTTGGAGCAAAAAAGACAAACGTCCATCTTTTGCTGCCACAGCAAAGGTGCCAGCGGGGAAAAGTGATGCTGGTCCTCACTGCCTCCTGGAACCCCTTCAAACGCCCCAGGCAATTTGGCCCTCTTTGCTTTCCTGTGCACTCTAGCCTCAAAAGCACCTTTTTTCACTTTTGCCGCTCTTTGGAGCAAAAAAGACAAACGTCCAGCTTTTGCTGCTACAGCAAAGGTGCCAGCGGGGAAAAGTGATGCTGGTCCTCACTGCCTCCTGGAACCCCTTCAAATGCCCCACACAATTTGGCCCTCTCCGCTTTTTTGCGCACTCTAGCCTCAAAAGCACCTTTTTTCACTTTTGCCGCTGTTTGGAGCAAAAAAGACAAACGTCCAGCTTTTGCTGCCACAGCAAAGGTTCCAGCGGGGAAAAGTGATGCTGGTCCTCACTGCCTCCTGGAACCCCTTCAAATGCCCCACACAATTTGGCCCTCTCTGCTTTCCTGTGCACTCTATCCTCAAAAGCACCTTTTTTCACTCTTGGCGCCCTCCGGAGCAAAAAAGACAAACGTCCAGCTTTTGCTGCCACAACAATGGTGCCAGCGGCGAAAAGTGATGCTGGTCCTCACTGCCTCCTGGAACCCCTTCAAATGCTCCACACAATTTGGCCCTCTCTGCTTTCCTGCGCACTCTAGCCTCAAAAGCGCCTTTTTTCACTCTTGGCGCCCTCCGGAGCAAAAAAGACAAACGTCCAGCTTTTGCTGCCACAGCAAAGGTGCCAGCGGGGAAAAGTGATGCTGGTCCTCACTGCCTCCTGGAACCCCTTCAAATGCCCCACACAATTTGGCCCTCTCTGCTTTCCTGCGCAATCTAGCCTTAATAGCACCTTTTTTCACTTTCGCCGCTGTTTGGAGCAAAAAAGACAAACGTCCAGCTTTTGCTGCTACAGCAAAGGTGCCAGCGGGGAAAAGTGATGCTGGTCCTCACTGCCTCCTGGAACCCCTTCAAATGCCCCAGACAATTTGGCCCTCTCTGCTTTCCTGCGCACTCTATCCTCAAAAGCACCTTTTTTCACTTTCGCCGCTGTTTGGAGCAAAAAAGACAAAAGTCCAGCTTTTGCTGCCACAGCAAAGGTGCCAGCGGGGAAAAGTGATGCTGGTCCTCACTGCCTCCTGGAACGCCTTCAAATGCCCCAGGCAATTTGGCCCTCTCTGCTTCCCTGCGCACTCTAGCCTCAAAAGCACCTTTTTTCACTCTTGGCGCCCTCCGGAGCAAAAAAGACAAACGTCCAGCTTTTGCTGCCACAGCAAAGGTGCCAGCGAGGAAAAGTGATGCTGGTCCTCACTGCCTCCTGGAACCCCTTCAAATGCCCCACACAATTTCGCCCTCTCTGCTTCCCTGCGCACTCTAGCCTCAAAAGCACCTTTTTTCACTTTCGCCGCTGTTTGGAGCAAAAAAGACAAACGTCCAGCTTTTGCTGCCACAGCAAAGGTGCCAGCGGGGAAAAGTGATGCTGGTCCTCACTGCCTCCTGGAACCCCTTCAAATGCCCCAGACAATTTGGCCCTCTCTGCTTTCCTGCGCACTCTAGCCTCAAAAGCGCCTTTTTTCACTCTTGGCGCCCTCCGGAGCAAAAAAGACAAACGTCCAGCTTTTGCTGCAACAGCAAAGGTGCCAGCGGGGAAAAGTGATGCTGGTCCTCACTGCCTCCTGGAACCCCTTCAAATGCCCCACACAATTTGGCCCTCTCTGCTTTTTTGCGCACTCTAGCCTCAAAAGCACTTTTTTTCACTTTCGCCGCTGTTTGGAGCAAAAAAGACAAACGTCCAGCTTTTGCTGCCACAACAATGGTGCCAGCGGCGAAAAGTGATGCTGGTCCTCACTGCCTCCTGGAACCCCTTCAAATGCTCCACACAATTTGGCCCTCTCTGCTTTCCTGCGCACTCTAGCCTCAAAAGCGCCTTTTTTCACTCTTGGCGCCCTGCGGAGCAAAAAAGACAAACGTCCAGCTTTTGCTGCCACAGCAAAGGTGACAGCGGGGAAAAGTGATGCTGGTCCTCACTGCCTCCTGGAACCCCTTCAAATGCCCCACACAATTTGGCCCTCTCTGCTTTCCTGCGCAATCTAGCCTTAATAGCACCTTTTTTCACTTTCGCCGCTGTTCGGAGCAAAAAAGACAAACGTCCAGCTTTTGCTGCTACAGCAAAGGTGCCAGCGGGGAAAAGTGATGCTGGTCCTCACTGCCTCCTGGAACCCCTTCAAATGCCCCAGGCAATTTGGCCCTCTCTGCTTTCCTGCGCACTCTATCCTCAAAAGCACCTTTTTTCACTTTCGCCGCTGTTTGGAGCAAAAAAGACAAACGTCCAGCTTTTGCTGCCACAGCAAAGGTGCCAGCGGGGAAAAGTGATGCTGGTCCTCACTGCCTCCTGGAACGCCTTCAAATGCCCCACACAATTTGGCCCTCTCTGCTTCCCTGCGCACTCTAGCCTCAAAAGCACCTTTTTTCACTCTTGGCGCCCTCCGGAGCAAAAAAGACAAACGTCCAGCTTTTGCTGCCACCGCAAAGGTGCCAGCGGGGAAAAGTGATGCTGCTTCTCACTGCCTCCTGGAACCCCTTCAAATGCCCCACACAATTTGGCCCTCTCTGCTTTCCTGCGGACACTATCCTCAAAAGCACCTTTTTTCACTCTTGGCGCCCTGCGGAGCAAAAAAGACAAACGTCCAGCTTTTGCTGCCACAGCGATGGTGCCAGCAGCGAAAAGTGATGCTGGTCCTCACTGCCTCCTGGAACCCCTTCAAATGCCTCACACAATTTGGCCCTCTCTGCTTTCCTGCGGACTCTAGCCTCAAAAGCACATTTTTTCACTCTTGGCGCCCTCCGGAGCAAAAAAGACAAACGTCCAGCTTTTGCTGCCACAGCAAAGGTGCCAGCGGGGAAAAGTGATGCTGGTCCTCACTGCCTCCTGGAACCCCTTCAAATGCCCCACACAATTTGGCCCTCTCTGCTTTCCTGCGCACTCTAGCCTCAAAAGCACCTTTTTTCACTCTTGGCGCCCTCCAGAGCAAAAAAGACAAACGCCCAGCTTTTGCTGCCACAGCAAAGGTGCCAGCGGGGAAAAGTGATGCTGGTCCTCACTGCCTCCTGGAACCCCTTCAAATGCCCCACACAATTTGGCCCTCTCTGCTTTCCTGCGCACTCTAGCCTCAAAAGCACCTTTTTTCACTTTCGCCGCTGTTTGGAGCAAAAAAGACAAACGTCCAGCTTTTGCTGCCACAGCAAAGGTGCCAGCGGGGAAAAGTGATGCTGGTCCTCACTGCCTCCTGGAACCCCTTCAAATGCCCCACACAATTTGGCCCTCTCTGCTTTCCTGCGCACTGTATCCTCAAAAGCACCTTTTTTCACTCTTGGCGCCCTCCGGAGCAAAAAAGACAAACGTCCAGCTTTTGCTGCCACAGCAATGGTGCCAGCGGCGAAAAGTGATGCTGGTCCTCACTGCCTCCTGGAACCCCTTCAAATGCTCCACACAATTTGGCCCTCTCTGCTTTCCTGCGCACTCTAGCCTCAAAAGCGCCTTTTTTCACTCTTGGCGCCCTCCGGAGCAAAAAAGACAAACGTCCAGCTTTTGCTGCCACAGCAAAGGTGCCAGCGGGGAAAAGTGATGCTGGTCCTCACTGCCTCCTGGAACCCCTTCAAATGCCCCACACAATTTGGCCCTCTCTGCTTTCCTGCGCACTCTAGCCTCAAAAGCACCTTTTTTCACTTTCGGCGCTGTTTGGAGCAAAAAAGACAAACGTCCAGCTTTTGCTGCCACAGCAAAGGTGCCAGCAGCGAAAAGTGATGCTGGTCCTCACTGCCTCCTGGAACCCCTTCAAATGCCCCACACAATTTGGCCCTCTCTGCTTTCCTGCGGACTCTATCCTCAAAAGCACCTTTTTTCACTCTTGGCGCCCTCCAGAGCAAAAAAGACAAACGTCCAGCTTTTGCTGCAACAGCAAAGGTGCCAGCGGGGAAAAGTGATGCTGGTCCTCACTGCCTCCTGGAACCCCTTCAAATGCCCCACACAATTTGGCCCTCTCTGCTTTTTTGCGCACTCTAGCCTCAAAAGCACTTTTTTTCACTTTCGCCGCTGTTTGGAGCAAAAAAGACAAACGTCCAGCTTTTGCTGCCACAACAATGGTGCCAGCGGGGAAAAGTGATGCTGGTCCTCACTGCCTCCTGGAACCCCTTCAAATGCTCCACACAATTTGGCCCTCTCTGCTTTCCTGCGCACTCTAGCCTCAAAAGCGCCTTTTTTCACTCTTGGCGCCCTCCGGAGCAAAAAAGACAAACGTCCAGCTTTTGCTGCCACAGCAAAGGTGCCAGCGGGGAAAAGTGATGCTGGTCCTCACTGCCTCCTGGAACCCCTTCAAATGCCCCACACAATTTGGCCCTCTCTGCTTTCCTGCGCACTCTAGCCTCAAAAGCACCTTTTTTCACTTTCGGCGCTGTTTGGAGCAAAAAAGACAAACGTCCAGCTTTTGCTGCCACAGCAAAGGTGCCAGCAGCGAAAAGTGATGCTGGTCCTCACTGCCTCCTGGAACCCCTTCAAATGCCCCACACAATTTGGCCCTCTCTGCTTTCCTGCGGACTCTATCCTCAAAAGCACCTTTTTTCACTCTTGGCGCCCTCCAGAGCAAAAAAGACAAACGTCCAGCTTTTGCTGCAACAGCAAAGGTGCCAGCGGGGAAAAGTGATGCTGGTCCTCACTGCCTCCTGGAACCCCTTCAAATGCCCCACACAATTTGGCCCTCTCTGCTTTTTTGCGCACTCTAGCCTCAAAAGCACTTTTTTTCACTTTCGCCGCTGTTTGGAGCAAAAAAGACAAACGTCCAGCTTTTGCTGCCACAACAATGGTGCCAGCGGGGAAAAGTGATGCTGGTCCTCACTGCCTCCTGGAACCCCTTCAAATGCTCCACACAATTTGGCCCTCTCTGCTTTCCTGCGCACTGTATCCTCAAAAGCGCCTTTTTTCACTCTTGGCGCCCTCCGGAGCAAAAAAGACAAACGTCCAGCTTTTGCTGCCACAGCAAAGGTGCCAGCGGGGAAAAGTGATGCTGGTCCTCACTGCCTCCTGGAACCCCTTCAAATGCCCCACACAATTTGGCCCTCTCTGCTTTCCTGCGCAATCTAGCCTTAATAGCACCTTTTTTCACTTTCGCCGCTGTTCGGAGCAAAAAAGACAAACGTCCAGCTTTTGCTGCTACAGCAAAGGTGCCAGCGGGGAAAAGTGATGCTGGTCCTCACTGCCTCCTGGAACCCCTTCAAATGCCCCAGGCAATTTGGCCCTCTCTGCTTTCCTGCGCACTCTATCCTCAAAAGCACCTTTTTTCACTTTCGCCGCTGTTTGGAGCAAAAAAGACAAACGTCCAGCTTTTGCTGCCACAGCAAAGGTGCCAGCGGGGAAAAGTGATGCTGGTCCTCACTGCCTCCTGGAACGCCTTCAAATGCCCCAGGCAATTTGGCCCTCTCTGCTTCCCTGCGCACTCTAGCCTCAAAAGCACCTTTTTTCACTCTTGGCGCCCTCCGGAGCAAAAAAGACAAACGTCCAGCTTTTGCTGCCACCGCAAAGGTGCCAGCGGGGAAAAGTGATGCTGCTTCTCACTGCCTCCTGGAACCCCTTCAAATGCCCCACACAATTTGGCCCTCTCTGCTTTCCTGCGGACACTATCCTCAAAAGCACCTTTTTTCACTCTTGGCGCCCTGCGGAGCAAAAAAGACAAACGTCCAGCTTTTGCTGCCACAGCAATGGTGCCAGCAGCGAAAAGTGATGCTGGTCCTCACTGCCTCCTGGAACCCCTTCAAATGCCTCACAGAATTTGGCCCTCTCTGCTTTCCTGCGGACTCTAGCCTCAAAAGCACATTTTTTCACTCTTGGCGCCCTCCGGAGCAAAAAAGACAAACGTCCAGCTTTTGCTGCCACAGCAAAGGTGCCAGCGGGGAAAAGTGATGCTGGTCCTCACTGCCTCCTGGAACCCCTTCAAATGCCCCACACAATTTGGCCCTCTCTGCTTTCCTGCGCACTCTAGCCTCAAAAGCACCTTTTTTCACTCTTGGCGCCCTCCAGAGCAAAAAAGACAAACGCCCAGCTTTTGCTGCCACAGCAAAGGTGCCAGCGGGGAAAAGTGATGCTGGTCCTCACTGCCTCCTGGAACCCCTTCAAATGCCCCACACAATTTGGCCCTCTCTGCTTTCCTGCGCACTCTAGCCTCAAAAGCACCTTTTTTCACTTTCGCCGCTGTTTGGAGCAAAAAAGACAAACGTCCAGCTTTTGCTGCCACAGCAAAGGTGCCAGCGGGGAAAAGTGATGCTGGTCCTCACTGCCTCCTGGAACCCCTTCAAATGCCCCACACAATTTGGCCCTCTCTGCTTTCCTGCGCACTGTATCCTCAAAAGCACCTTTTTTCACTCTTGGCGCCCTCCGGAGCAAAAAAGACAAACGTCCAGCTTTTGCTGCCACAGCAATGGTGCCAGCGGCGAAAAGTGATGCTGGTCCTCACTGCCTCCTGGAACCCCTTCAAATGCTCCACACAATTTGGCCCTCTCTGCTTTCCTGCGCACTCTAGCCTCAAAAGCGCCTTTTTTCACTCTTGGCGCCCTCCGGAGCAAAAAAGACAAACGTCCAGCTTTTGCTGCCACAGCAAAGGTGCCAGCGGGGAAAAGTCATGCTGGTCCTCACTGACTCCTGGAACCCCTTCAAATGCCCCACACAATTTGGCCCTCTCTGCTTTCCTGCGCACTCTAGCCTCAAAAGCACCTTTTTTCACTTTCGGCGCTGTTTGGAGCAAAAAAGACAAACGTCCAGCTTTTGCTGCCACAGCAAAGGTGCCAGCAGCGAAAAGTGATGCTGGTCCTCACTGCCTCCTGGAACCCCTTCAAATGCCCCACACAATTTGGCCCTCTCTGCTTTCCTGCGGACTCTATCCTCAAAAGCACCTTTTTTCACTCTTGGCGCCCTCCAGAGCAAAAAAGACAAACGTCCAGCTTTTGCTGCCACAGCAAAGGTGCCAGCGGGGAAAAGTGATGCTGGTCCTCACTGCCTCCTGGAACCCCTTCAAATGCCCCACACAATTTGGCCCTCTCTGCTTTTTTGCGCACTCTAGCCTCAAAAGCACCTTTTTTCACTTTCGCCGCTGTTTGGAGCAAAAAAGACAAACGTCCAGCTTTTGCTGCCACAGCAAAGGTGCCAGCGGGGAAAAGTGATGCTGGTCCTCACTGCCTCCTGGAACCCCTTCAAATGCCCCACACAATTTGGCCCTCTCTGCTTTCCTGCGCACTCTATCCTCAAAAGCACCTTTTTTCACTCTTGGCGCCCTCCGGAGCAAAAAAGACAAACGTCCAGCTTTTGCTGCCACAGCAAAGGTGCCAGCGGCGAAAAGTGATGCTGGTTCTCACTGCCTCCTGGAACCCCATCAAATGCTCCACACAATTTGGCCCTCTCTGCTTTCCTGCGCACTCTAGCCTCAAAAGCGCCTTTTTTCACTCTTGGCGCCCTCCGGAGCAAAAAAGACAAAAGTCCAGCTTTTGCTGCCACAGCAAAGGTGCCAGCGGGGAAAAGTGATGCTGGTCCTCACTGCCTCCTGGAACCCCTTCAAATGCCCCACACAATTTGGCCCTCTCTGCTTTCCTGCGCACTCTATCCTCAAAAGCACCTTTTTTCACTTTCGGCGCTGTTTGGAGCAAAAAAGACAAACGTCCAGCTTTTGCTGCCACAGCAAAGGTGCCAGCGGGGAAAAGTGATGCTGGTCCTCACTGCCTCCTGGAACCCCTTCAAATGCCCCACACAATTTGGCCCTCTCTGCTTTCCTGCGCACTCTAGCCTCAAAAGCACCTTTTTTCACTTTCGCCGCTGTTTGGAGCAAAAAAGACAAACGTCCAGCTTTTGCTGCCACAGCAAAGGTGCCAGCGGGGAAAAGTGATGCTGGTCCTCACTGCCTCCTGGAACCCCTTCAAATGCCCCACAAAATTTGGCCCTCTCTGCTTCCCTGCGGACTCTAGCCTCAAAAGCAACTTTTTTCACTCTTGGCCCCCTCCGGAGCAAAAAAGACAAACGTCCAGCTTTTGCTGCCACAGCAAAGGTGCCAGCGGTGAAAAGTGATGGTGGTCCTCACTGCCTCCTGGAACCCCTTCAAATGCCCCACACAATTTGGCCCTCTCTGCTTTCCTGCGCAATCTAGGCTTAATAGCACCTTTTTTCACTTTCGCCGCTGTTTGGAGCAAAAAAAGACAAACGTCCAGCTTTTGCTGCTACAGCAAAGGTGCCAGCGGGGAAAAGTGATGCTGGTCCTCACTGCCTCCTGGAACCCCTTCAAATGCCCCACACAATTTGGCCCTCTCTGCTTTCCTGCGCAATCTAGGCTTAATAGCACCTTTTTTCACTTTCGCCGCTGTTTGGAGCAAAAAAAGACAAACGTCCAGCTTTTGCTGCTACAGCAAAGGTGCCAGCGGGGAAAAGTGATGCTGGTCCTCACTGCCTCCTGGAACCCCTTCAAATGCCCCAGGCAATTTGGCCCTCTCTGCTTTCCTGCGCACTCTATCCTCAAAAGCACCTTTTTTCACTTTCGCCGCTGTTTGGAGCAAAAAAGACAAACGTCCAGCTTTTGCTGCCACAGCAATGGTGCCAGCAGCGAAAAGTGATGCTGGTCCTCACTGCCTCCTGGAACCCCTTCAAATGCCCCACACAATTTGGCCCTCTCTGCTTTCCTGCGCAATCTAGCCTCAAAAGCACCTTTTTTCACTTTCGCCGCTGTTTGGAGCAAAAAAGACAAACGTCCAGCTTTTGCTGCTACAGCAAAGGTGCCAGCGAGGAAAAGTGATGCTGGTCCTCACTGCCTCCTGGAACCCCTTCAAATGCCCCACACAATTTGGCCCTCTCTGCTTTCCTGCGCACTCTATCCTCAAAAGCACCTTTTTTCACTCTTGGCGCCCTCCGGAGCAAAAAAGACAAACGTCCAGCTTTTGCTGCCACAACAATGGTGCCAGCGGCGAAAAGTGATGCTGGTCCTCACTGCCTCCTGGAACCCCTTCAAATGCCCCACACAATTTGGCCCTCTCTGCTTTTCTGCGGACTCTAGCCTCAAAAGCACCTTTTTTCACTCTTGGCGCCCTGCTGAGCAAAAAAGACAAACGTCCAGCTTTTGCTGCCACAGCAAAGGTGCCAGCGGGGAAAAGTGATGCTGGTCCTCACTGCCTCCTGGAACCCCTTCAAATGCCCCAGGCAATTTGGCCCTCTCTGCTTCCCTGCGGACTCTAGCCTCAAAAGCACCTTTTTTCACTCTTGGCCCCCTCCGGAGCAAAAAAGACAAACGTCCAGCTTTTGCTGCCACAGCAAAGGTGCCAGCGGGGAAAAGTGATGCTGCTTCTCACTGCCTCCTGGAACCCCTTCAAATGCCCCACACAATTTGGCCCTCTCTGCTTTCCTGCGGACACTATCCTCAAAAGCACCTTTTTTCACTCTTGGCGCCCTGCGGAGCGAAAAAGACAAACGTCCAGCTTTTGCTGCCACAGCAATGGTGCCAGCGGGGAAAAGTGATGCTGGTCCTCACTGCCTCCTGGAACCCCTTCAAATGCCCCACACAATTTGGCCCTCTCTGCTTTCCTGCGCACTCTAGCCTCAAAAGCACCTTTTTTCACTCTTGGCGCCCACCGGAGCAAAAAAGACAAATGTCCAGCTTTTGCTGCCACAGCAAAGGTGCCAGCGGGGAAAAGTGATGCTGGTCCTCACTGCCTACTGGAACCCCTTCAAATGCCCCACACAATTTGGCCCTCTCTGCTTCCCTGCGCACTCTATCCTCAAAAGCACCTTTTTTCACTCTTGGCGCCCTGCGGAGCAAAAAAGACAAACGTCCATCTTTTGCTGCCACAGCAAAGGTGCCAGCGGGGAAAAGTGATGCTGGTCCTCACTGCCTCCTGGAACCCCTTCAAATGCCCCACACAATTTGGCCCTCTCTGCTTTCCTGCGCACTCTATCCTCAAAAGCACCTTTTTTCACTCTTGGCCCCCTCCGGAGCAAAAAAGACAAACGTCCAGCTTTTGCTGCCACAACAATGGTGCCAGCGGCGAAAAGTGATGCTGGTCCTCACTGACTCCTGGAACCCCCTCAAATGCTCCACACAATTTGGCCCTCTCTGCTTTCCTGCGCACTCTAGCCTCAAAAGCGCCTTTTTTCACTCTTGGCGCCCTGTGGAGCAAAAAAGACAAACGTCCAGCTTTTGCTGCCACAGCAAAGGTGCCAGCGGGGAAAAGTGATGCTGGTCCTCACTGCCTCCTGGAACTCCTTCAAATGCCCCACACAATTTGGCCCTCTCTGCTTTCCTGCGCAATCTAGCCTCAATAGCACCTTTTTTCACTTTCGCCGCTGTTTGGAGCAAAAAAGACAAACGTCCATCTTTTGCTGCTACAGCAAAGGTGCCAGCGGGGAAAAGTGATGCTGGTCCTCACTGCCTCCTGGAACCCCTTCAAATGCCCCACACAATTTGGCCCTCTCTGCTTTCCTGTGCACTCTAGCCTCAAAAGCACCTTTTTTCACTTTCGCCGCTGTTTGGAGCAAAAAAGACAAACGTCCAGCTTTTGCTACCACAGCAAAGGTGCCAGCGGGGAAAAGTGATGCTGGTCCTCACTGCCTCCTGGAACCCCTTCAAATGCCCCACACAATTTGGCCCTCTCTGCTTTCCTGCGCACTCTAGCCTCAAAAGCACCTTTTTTCACTCTTGGCGCCCTCCGGAGCAAAAAAGACAAACGTCCAGCTTTTGCTGCCACAGCAATGCTGCCAGCAGCGAAAAGTGATGCTGGTCCTCACTGACTCCTGGAATCCCTTCAAATGCCCCACACAATTTGGCCCTCTCTACTTCCCTGCGGACTCTAGCCTCAAAAGCACCTTTTTTCACTCTTGGCGCCCTCCAGAGCAAAAAAGACAAACGTCCATCTTTGGCTGCCACAGCAAAGGTGCCAGCGGGGAAAAGTGATGCTGGTCCTCACTGCCTCCTGGAACCCCTTCAAATGCCCCACACAATTTGGCCCTCTCTGCTTTCCAGCGCACTCTATCCTCAAAAGCACCTTTTTTCACTTTCGCCGCTGTTTGGATCAAAAAAGACAAACGTCCAGCTTTTGCTGCTACAGCAAAGGTGCCAGCGGGGAAAAGTGATGCTGGTCCTCACTGCCTCCTGGAACCCCTTCAAATGCCCCACACAATTTGGCCCTCTCTGCTTTCCTGCGGACACTATCCGCAAAAGCACATTTTTCACTCTTGGCGCCCTCCGGAGCAAAAAAGACAAACGTCCAGCTTTTTCCTGCCACAGAAATGGTGCCAGCAGCGAAAAGTGATGCTGGTCCTCACTGCCTCCTGGAACCCCTTCAAATGCCCCACACAATTTGGCCCTCTCTGCTTTCCTGCGGACTCTAGCCTCAAAAGCACCTTTTTTCACTCTTGGCGCCCTCCGGATCAAAAAAGACAAACGTCCAGCTTTTGCTGCCACAGCAAAGGTGCCAGCGTGGAAAAGTGATGCTGGTCCTCACTGCCTCCTGGAACCCCTTCAAATGCCCCACACAATTTGGCCCTCTCTGCTTCCCTGCGGACTCTAGCCTCAAAAGCACCTTTTTTCACTCTTGGCGCCCTCCAGAGCAAAAAAGACAAACGTCCATCTTTTGCTGCCACAGCAAAGGTGCCAGCGGGGAAAAGTGATGCTGGTCCTCACTGCCTCCTGGAACCCCTTCAAATGCCCCACACAATTTGGCCCTCTCTGCTTCCCTGCGGACTCTAGCCTCAAAAGCACCTTTTTTCACTTTCGCCGCTGTTTGGAGCAAAAAAGACAAACGTCCAGCTTTTGCTGCTACAGCAAAGGTGCCAGCAGGGAAAAGTGATGCTGGTCCTCACTGCCTCCTGGAACCCCTTCAAATGCCCCACACAATTTGGCCCTCTCTGCTTTCCTTCGGACACTATCCTCAAAAGCACCTTTTTTCACTCTTGGCGCCCTCCGGAGCAAAAAAGACAAACGTCCAGCTTTTGCTGCCACAGCAAAGGTGCCACCGGGGAAAAGTGATGCTGGTCCTCACTGCCTCCTGGAACCCCTTCAAATGCCCCACACAATTTGGCCCTCTCTGCTTTCCTGCGGACTCTAGCCTCAAAAGCACCTTTTTTCACTCTTGGCGCCCTCCGGAGCAAAAAAGACAAACGTCCAGCTTTTGCTGCAACAGCAAAGGTGCCAGCGGGGAAAAGTGATGCTGGTCCTCACTGCCTCCTGGAACCCCTTCAAATGCCCCACACAATTTGGCCCTCTCTCCTTCCCTGCGGAATCTATCCTCAAAAGCACCTTTTTTCACTCTTGGCGCCCTCCAGAGCAAAAAAGACAAACGTCCATCTTTTGCTGCCACAGCAAAGGTGCCAGCGGGGAAAAGTGATGCTGGTCCTCACTGCCTCCTGGAACCCCTTCAAATGCCCCACACAATTTGGCCCTCTCTGCTTTCCTGCGCACTCTAGCCTCAAAAGCACCTTTTTTCACTTTCGCCGCTGTTTGGATCAAAAAAGACAAACGTCCAGCTTTTGCTGCTACAGCAAAGGTGCCAGCGGGGAAAAGTGATGCTGGTCCTCACTGCCTCCTGGAACCCCTTCAAATGCCCCAGGCAATTTGGCCCTCTCTGCTTCCCTGCGGACTCTAGCCTCAAAAGAACCTTTTTTCACTCTTGGCGCCCTGCGGAGCAAAAAAGACAAACGTCCAGCTTTTGCTGCCACAGCAATGGTGTCAGCAGCGAAAAGTGATGCTGGTCCTCACTGCCTCCTGGAACCCCTTCAAATGCCCCACACAATTTGGCCCTCTCTGCTTTCCTGCGCACTCTAGCCTCAAAAGCACCTTTTTTCACTCTTGGCGCCCTCCGGAGCAAAAAAGACAAACGTCCAGCTTTTGCTGCCACAGCAAAGGTGCCAGCGGGGAAAAGTGATGCTGGTCCTCACTGCCTCCTGGAACCCCTTCAAATGCCCCACACAATTTGGCCCTCTCTGCTTTCCTGCGCAATCTAGCCTCAAAAGCACCTTTTTTCACTTTCGCCGCTGTTTGGATCAAAAAAGACAAACGTCCAGCTTTTGCTGCTACAGCAAAGGTGCCAGCGGGGAAAAGTGATGCTGGTCCTCACTGCCTCCTGGAACCCCTTCAAATGCCCCACACAATTTGGCCCTCTCTGCTTTCCTGCGCACTGTATCCTCAAAAGCACCTTTTTTCACTCTTGGCGCCCTCCGGAGCAAAAAAGACAAACGTCCAGCTTTTGCTGCCACAGCAAAGGTGCCAGCGGGGAAAAGTGATGCTGGTCCTCACTGCCTCCTGGAACCCCTTCAAATGCCCCAGACAATTTGGCCCTCTCTGCTTTCCTGCGGACTCTAGCCTCAAAAGCACCTTTTTTCACTCTTGGCGCCCTCCGGAGCAAAAAAGACAAACGTCCAGCTTTTGCTGCAACAGCAAAGGTGCCAGCGGGGAAAAGTGATGCTGGTCCTCACTGACTCCTGGAACCCCTTCAAATGCCCCACACAATTTGGCCCTCTCTGCTTCCCTGCGGACTCTAGCCTCAAAAGCACCTTTTTTCACTCTTGGCGCCCTCCGGAGCAAAAAAGACAAACGTCCAGCTTTTGCTGCAACAGCAAAGGTGCCAGCGGGGAAAAGTGATGCTGGTCCTCACTGACTCCTGGAACCCCTTCAAATGCCCCACACAATTTGGCCCTCTCTGCTTTCCTGCGCACTCTATCCTCAAAAGCACCTTTTTTCACTTTCGCCGCTGTTTGGAGCAAAAAAGACAAACGTCCAGCTTTTGCTGCCACAGCAAAGGTGCCAGCGGGGAAAAGTGATGCTGGTCCTCACTGCCTCCTGGAACCCCTTCAAATGCCCCACACAATTTGGCCCTCTCTGCTTTCCTGCGGACACTAGCCTCAAAAGCACCTTTTTTCACTCTTGGCGCCCTGCGGAGCAAAAAAGACAAACGTCCAGCTTTTGCTGCCACAGCAATGGTGCCAGCAGCGAAAAGTGATGCTGGTCCTCACTGCCTCCTGGAACCCCTTCAAATGCCCCACACAATTTGGCCCTCTCTGCTTTCCTGCGGACTCTAGCCTCAAAAGCACCTTTTTTCACTCTTGGCGCCCTCCGGAGCAAAAAAGACAAACGTCCATCTTTTGCTGCCACAGCAAAGGTGCCAGCGGGGAAAAGTGATGCTGGTCCTCACTGCCTCCTGGAACCCCTTCAAATGCCCCACACAATTTGGCCCTCTCTGCTTCCCTGCGGACTCTAGCCTCAAAAGCACCTTTTTTCACTCTTGGCGCCCTCCAGAGCAAAAAAGACAAACGTCCATCTATTGCTGCCACAGCAAAGGTGCCAGCGGGGAAAAGTGATGCTGGTCCTCACTGCCTCCTGGAACCCCTTCAAATGCCCCACACAATTTGGCCCTCTCTGCTTTCCTGCGCACTCTAGCCTCAAAAGCACCTTTTTTCACTTTCGCCGCTGTTTGGAGCAAAAAAGACAAACGTCCAGCTTTTGCTGCTACAGCAAAGGTGCCAGCGGGGAAAAGTGATGCTGGTCCTCACTGCCTCCTGGAACCCCTTCAAATGCCCCACACAATTTGGCCCTCTCTGCTTTCCTGCGGACACTATCCTCAAAAGCACCTTTTTTCACTCTTGGCGCCCTCCGGAGCAAAAAAGACAAACGTCCAGCTTTTGCTGCCACAGCAAAGGTGCCAGCGGGGAAAAGTGATGCTGGTCCTCACTGCCTTCTGGAACCCCTTCAAATGCCCCACACAATTTGGCCCTCTCTGCTTTCCTGCGCACTCTAGCCTCAAAAGCACCTTTTTTCACTCTTGGCCCCCTCCGGAGCAAAAAAGACAAACGTCCAGCTTTTGCTGCCACAGCAAAGGTGCCAGCGGGGAAAAGTGATGCTGGTCCTCACTGCCTCCTGGAACCCCTTCAAATGCCCCACACAATTTGGCCCTCTCTCCTTCCCTGCGGAATCTATCCTCAAAAGCACCTTTTTTCACTCTTGGCGCCCTCCAGAGCAAAAAAGAAAAACGTCCATCTTTTGCTGCCACAGCAAAGGTGCCAGCGGGGAAAAGTGATGCTGGTCCTCACTGCCTCCTGGAACCCCTTCAAATGCCCCACACAATTTGGCCCTCTCTGCTTTCCTGCGGACTCTAGCCTCAAAAGCACCTTTTTTCACTTTCGCCGCTGTTTGGATCAAAAAAGACAAACGTCCAGCTTTTGCTGCTACAGCAAAGGTGCCAGCGGGGAAAAGTGATGCTGGTCCTCACTGCCTCCTGGAACCCCTTCAAATGCCCCACACAATTTGGCCCTCTCTGCTTTCCTGCGGACACTATCCGCAAAAGCACCTTTTTTCACTCTTGGCGCCCTCCGGAGCAAAAAAAACAAACGTCCAGCTTTTGCTGCCAGAGCAATGGTGCCAGCGGGAAAAAGTGATGCTGGTCCTCACTGCCTCCTGGAACCCCTTCAAATGCCCCACACAATTTGGCCCTCTCTGCTTTCCTGCGGACACTATCCTCAAAAGCACCTTTTTTCACTCTTGGCGCCCTGCGGAGCAAAAAAGACAAACGTCCAGCTTTTGCTGCCACAGCAAAGGTGCCAGCGGGGAAAAGTGATGCTGGTCCTCACTGCCTCCTGGAACCCCTTCAAATGCCCCACACAATTTGGCCCTCTCTGCTTTCCTGTGCACTCTAGCCTCAAAAGCACCTTTTTTCACTTTCGCCGCTGTTTGGAGCAAAAAAGACAAACGTCCAGCTTTTGCTGCCACAGCAAAGGTGCCAGTGGGGAAAAGTGATGCTGGTCCTCACTGACTCCTGGAACCCCTTCAAATGCCCCACACAATTTGGCCCTCTCTGCTTTCCTGCACAATCTTGCCTCAATAGCAGCTTTTTTCACTTTCGCCGCTGTTTGGAGCAAAGAAGACAAACGTCCAGCTTTTGCTGCCACAGCAAAGGTGCCAGCGGGGAAAAGTCATGCTGGTCCTCACTGCCTTCTGGAACCCCTTCAAATGCCCCACACAATTTGGCCCTCTCTGCTTTCCTTCGGACACTATCCTCAAAAGCACCTTTTTTCACTCTTGGCGCCCTCCGGAGCAAAAAAGACAAACGTCCAGCTTTTGCTGCCACAGCAAAGGTGCCACCGGGGAAAAGTGATGCTGGTCCTCACTGCCTCCTGGAACCCCTTCAAATGCCCCACACAATTTGGCCCTCTCTGCTTTCCTGCGCACTCTAGCCTCAAAAGCACCTTTTTTCACTCTTGGCGCCCTCCGGAGCAAAAAAGACAAACGTCCAGCTTTTGCTGCAACAGCAAAGGTGCCAGCGGGGAAAAGTGATGCTGGTCCTCACTGCCTCCTGGAACCCCTTCAAATGCCCCACACAATTTGGCCCTCTCTCCTTCCCTGCGGAATCTATCCTCAAAAGCACCTTTTTTCACTCTTGGCGCCCTCCAGAGCAAAAAAGACAAACGTCCATCTTTTGCTGCCACAGCAAAGGTGCCAGCGGGGAAAAGTGATGCTGGTCCTCACTGCCTCCTGGAACCCCTTCAAATGCCCCACACAATTTGGCCCTCTCTGCTTTCCTGCGCACTCTAGCCTCAAAAGCACCTTTTTTCACTTTCGCCGCTGTTTGGATCAAAAAAGACAAACGTCCAGCTTTTGCTGCTACAGCAAAGGTGCCAGCGGGGAAAAGTGATGCTGGTCCTCACTGCCTCCTGGAACCCCTTCAAATGCCCCAGGCAATTTGGCCCTCTCTGCTTCCCTGCGGACTCTAGCCTCAAAAGAACCTTTTTTCACTCTTGGCGCCCTGCGGAGCAAAAAAGACAAACGTCCAGCTTTTGCTGCCACAGCAATGGTGTCAGCAGCGAAAAGTGATGCTGGTCCTCACTGCCTCCTGGAACCCCTTCAAATGCCCCACACAATTTGGCCCTCTCTGCTTTCCTGCGCACTCTAGCCTCAAAAGCACCTTTTTTCACTCTTGGCGCCCTCCGGAGCAAAAAAGACAAACGTCCAGCTTTTGCTGCCACAGCAAAGGTGCCAGCGGGGAAAAGTGATGCTGGTCCTCACTGCCTCCTGGAACCCCTTCAAATGCCCCACACAATTTGGCCCTCTCTGCTTTCCTGCGCAATCTAGCCTCAAAAGCACCTTTTTTCACTTTCGCCGCTGTTTGGATCAAAAAAGACAAACGTCCAGCTTTTGCTGCTACAGCAAAGGTGCCAGCGGGGAAAAGTGATGCTGGTCCTCACTGCCTCCTGGAACCCCTTCAAATGCCCCACACAATTTGGCCCTCTCTGCTTTCCTGCGCACTGTATCCTCAAAAGCACCTTTTTTCACTCTTGGCGCCCTCCGGAGCAAAAAAGACAAACGTCCAGCTTTTGCTGCCACAGCAAAGGTGCCAGCGGGGAAAAGTGATGCTGGTCCTCACTGCCTCCTGGAACCCCTTCAAATGCCCCAGACAATTTGGCCCTCTCTGCTTTCCTGCGGACTCTAGCCTCAAAAGCACCTTTTTTCACTCTTGGCGCCCTCCGGAGCAAAAAAGACAAACGTCCAGCTTTTGCTGCAACAGCAAAGGTGCCAGCGGGGAAAAGTGATGCTGGTCCTCACTGACTCCTGGAACCCCTTCAAATGCCCCACACAATTTGGCCCTCTCTGCTTCCCTGCGGACTCTAGCCTCAAAAGCACCTTTTTTCACTCTTGGCGCCCTCCGGAGCAAAAAAGACAAACGTCCAGCTTTTGCTGCAACAGCAAAGGTGCCAGCGGGGAAAAGTGATGCTGGTCCTCACTGACTCCTGGAACCCCTTCAAATGCCCCACACAATTTGGCCCTCTCTGCTTTCCTGCGCACTCTATCCTCAAAAGCACCTTTTTTCACTTTCGCCGCTGTTTGGAGCAAAAAAGACAAACGTCCAGCTTTTGCTGCCACAGCAAAGGTGCCAGCGGGGAAAAGTGATGCTGGTCCTCACTGCCTCCTGGAACCCCTTCAAATGCCCCACACAATTTGGCCCTCTCTGCTTTCCTGCGGACACTAGCCTCAAAAGCACCTTTTTTCACTCTTGGCGCCCTGCGGAGCAAAAAAGACAAACGTCCAGCTTTTGCTGCCACAGCAATGGTGCCAGCAGCGAAAAGTGATGCTGGTCCTCACTGCCTCCTGGAACCCCTTCAAATGCCCCACACAATTTGGCCCTCTCTGCTTTCCTGCGGACTCTAGCCTCAAAAGCACCTTTTTTCACTCTTGGCGCCCTCCGGAGCAAAAAAGACAAACGTCCATCTTTTGCTGCCACAGCAAAGGTGCCAGCGGGGAAAAGTCATGCTGGTCCTCACTGCCTCCTGGAACCCCTTCAAATGCCCCACACAATTTGGCCCTCTCTGCTTCCCTGCGGACTCTAGCCTCAAAAGCACCTTTTTTCACTCTTGGCGCCCTCCAGAGCAAAAAAGACAAACGTCCATCTATTGCTGCCACAGCAAAGGTGCCAGCGGGGAAAAGTGATGCTGGTCCTCACTGCCTCCTGGAACCCCTTCAAATGCCCCACACAATTTGGCCCTCTCTGCTTTCCTGCGCACTCTAGCCTCAAAAGCACCTTTTTTCACTTTCGCCGCTGTTTGGAGCAAAAAAGACAAACGTCCAGCTTTTGCTGCTACAGCAAAGGTGCCAGCGGGGAAAAGTGATGCTGGTCCTCACTGCCTCCTGGAACCCCTTCAAATGCCCCACACAATTTGGCCCTCTCTGCTTTCCTGCGGACACTATCCTCAAAAGCACCTTTTTTCACTCTTGGCGCCCTCCGGAGCAAAAAAGACAAACGTCCAGCTTTTGCTGCCACAGCAAAGGTGCCAGCGGGGAAAAGTGATGCTGGTCCTCACTGCCTTCTGGAACCCCTTCAAATGCCCCACACAATTTGGCCCTCTCTGCTTTCCTGCGCACTCTAGCCTCAAAAGCACCTTTTTTCACTCTTGGCCCCCTCCGGAGCAAAAAAGACAAACGTCCAGCTTTTGCTGCCACAGCAAAGGTGCCAGCGGGGAAAAGTGATGCTGGTCCTCACTGCCTCCTGGAACCCCTTCAAATGCCCCACACAATTTGGCCCTCTCTCCTTCCCTGCGGAATCTATCCTCAAAAGCACCTTTTTTCACTCTTGGCGCCCTCCAGAGCAAAAAAGAAAAACGTCCATCTTTTGCTGCCACAGCAAAGGTGCCAGCGGGGAAAAGTGATGCTGGTCCTCACTGCCTCCTGGAACCCCTTCAAATGCCCCACACAATTTGGCCCTCTCTGCTTTCCTGCGGACTCTAGCCTCAAAAGCACCTTTTTTCACTTTCGCCGCTGTTTGGATCAAAAAAGACAAACGTCCAGCTTTTGCTGCTACAGCAAAGGTGCCAGCGGGGAAAAGTGATGCTGGTCCTCACTGCCTCCTGGAACCCCTTCAAATGCCCCACACAATTTGGCCCTCTCTGCTTTCCTGCGGACACTATCCGCAAAAGCACCTTTTTTCACTCTTGGCGCCCTCCGGAGCAAAAAAAACAAACGTCCAGCTTTTGCTGCCAGAGCAATGGTGCCAGCGGGAAAAAGTGATGCTGGTCCTCACTGCCTCCTGGAACCCCTTCAAATGCCCCACACAATTTGGCCCTCTCTGCTTTCCTGCGGACACTATCCTCAAAAGCACCTTTTTTCACTCTTGGCGCCCTGCGGAGCAAAAAAGACAAACGTCCAGCTTTTGCTGCCACAGCAAAGGTGCCAGCGGGGAAAAGTGATGCTGGTCCTCACTGCCTCCTGGAACCCCTTCAAATGCCCCACACAATTTGGCCCTCTCTGCTTTCCTGTGCACTCTAGCCTCAAAAGCACCTTTTTTCACTTTCGCCGCTGTTTGGAGCAAAAAAGACAAACGTCCAGCTTTTGCTGCCACAGCAAAGGTGCCAGTGGGGAAAAGTGATGCTGGTCCTCACTGACTCCTGGAACCCCTTCAAATGCCCCACACAATTTGGCCCTCTCTGCTTTCCTGCACAATCTTGCCTCAATAGCAGCTTTTTTCACTTTCGCCGCTGTTTGGAGCAAAGAAGACAAACGTCCAGCTTTTGCTGCCACAGCAAAGGTGCCAGCGGGGAAAAGTCATGCTGGTCCTCACTGCCTTCTGGAACCCCTTCAAATGCCCCACACAATTTGGCCCTCTCTGCTTTCCTGCGCACTCTAGCCTCAAAAGCACCTTTTTTCACTCTTGGCGCCCTCCGGAGCAAAAAAGACAAACGTCCAGCTTTTGCTGCCACAGCAAAGGTGCCAGCGGGGAAAAGTCATGCTGGTCCTCACTGACTCCTGGAACCCCTTCAAATGCCCCACACAATTTGGCCCTCTCTGCTTTCCTGCGCACTCTAGCTTCAAAAGCACCTTTTTTAACTCTTGGCGCCCACCGGAGCAAAAAAGACAAATGTCCAGCTTTTGCTGCCACAGCAAAGATGCCAGCGGGGAAAAGTGATGCTGGTCCTCACTGCCTCCTGGAACCCCTTCAAATGCCCCACACAATTTGGCCCTCTCTGCTTTCCTGCGCACTCTATCCTCAAAAGCACCTTTTTTCACTTTCGCCGCTGTTTGGAACAAAAAAGAAAAACGTCCAGCTTTTGCTGCCACAGCAAAGGTGCCAGCGGGGAAAAGTGATGCTGGTCCTCACTGACTCCTGGAACCCCTTCAAATGCCCCACACAATTTGGCCCTCTCTGCTTCCCTGCGGACTCTAGCCTCAAAAGCACCTTTTTTCACTCTTGGCGCCCTCCGGATCAAAAAAGACAAACGTCCAGCTTTTGCTGCCACAGCAAAGGTGCCAGCGGGGAAAAGTCATGCTGCTTCTCACTGCCTCCTGGAAACCCTTCAAATGCCCCACACAAATTGGCCCTCTCTTCTTTCCTGCGGACACTATCCTCAAAAGCACCTTTTTTCACTATTGGCGCCCTGCGGAGCAAAAAAGACAAACGTCCAGCTTTTGCTGCCACAGCAAAGGTGCCAGCGGGGAAAAGTCATGCTGGTCCTCACTGACTCCTGGAACCCCTTCAAATGCCCCACACAATTTGGCCCTCTCTGCTTCCCTGCGGACTCTAGCCTCAAAAGCACCTTTTTTCACTCTTGGCGCCCTCCAGAGCAAAAAAGACAAACGTCCATCTTTTGCTGCCACAGCAAAGGTGCCAGCGGGGAAAAGTGATGCTGGTCCTCACTGCCTCCTGGAACCCCTTCAAATGCCCCACACAATTTGGCCCTCTCTGCTTCCCTGCGCAATCTAGCCTCAATAGCACCTTTTTTAACTTTCGCCGCTGTTTGGAGCAAAAAAGACAAACGTCCAGCTTTTGCTGCCACAGCAAAGGTGACAGCGGGGAAAAGTGATGCTGGTCCTCACTGCCTCCTGGAACCCCTTCAAATGCCCCACACAATTTGGCCCTCTCTGCTTTCCTGCGCACTCTAGCCTCAAAAGCGCCTTTTTTCAATCTTGGCGCCCTCCGGAGCAAAAAAGACAAACGTCCAGCTTTTGCTGCAACAGCAAAGGTGCCAGCGGGGAAAAGTGATGCTGCTTCTCACTGCCTCCTGGAACCCCTTCAAATGCCCCACACAATTTGGCCCTCTCTGCTTTCCTGCGGACACTATCCTAAAAAGCACCTTTTTTCACTCTTGGCGCCCTCCAGAGCAAAAAAGACAAACGTCCAGCTTTTGCTGCCAAAGCAATGGTGCCAGCAGCGAAAAGTGATGCTGGTCCTCACTGCCTCCTGGAACCCCTTCAAATGCCCCAAACAATTTGGCCCTCTCTGCTTTCCTGCGCACTCTATCCTCAAAAGCACCTTTTTTCACTCTTGGCGCCCTCCGGAGCAAAAAAGACAAACGTCCAGCTTTTGCTGCCACAACAATGGTGCCAGCGGCAAAAAGTGATGCTGGTCTTCACTGCCTCCTGGAACCCCTTCAAATGCTCCACACAATTTGGCCCTCTCTGCTTTCCTGCGCACTCTAGCCTCAAAAGCGCCTTTTTTCACTCTTGGCGCCCTCCGGAGCAAAAAAGACAAACGTCCAGCTTTTGCTGCCACAGCAAAGGTGCCAGCGGGGAAAAGTCATGCTGGTCCTCACTGCCTCCTGGAACCCCTTCAAATGCCCCACACAATTTGGCCCTCTCTGCTTTCCTGCGCAATCTAGCCTCAATAGTACCTTTTTTCATTTTCGCCGCTGTTTGGAGCAAAAAAGACAAACGTCCAGCTTTTGCTGCTACAGCAAAAGTGCCAGCGGGGAAAAGTGATGCTGGTCCTCACTGCCTCCTGGAACCCCTTCAAATGCCCCACACAATTTGGCCCTCTCTGCTTTCCTGCGCACTCTATCCTCAAAAGCACCTTTTTTCACTTTCGCCGCTGTTTGGAGCAAAAAAGACAAACGTCCAGCTTTTGCTGCTACAGCAAAGGTGCCAGCGGGGAAAAGTGATGCTGGTCCTCACTGCCTCCTGGAACCCCTTCAAATGCCCCACACAATTTGGCCCTCTCTGCTTTCCTGCGGACACTATCCTCAAAAGCACCTTTTTTCACTCTTGGCGCCCTCCGGAGCAAAAAAGACAAACGTCCAGCTTTTGCTGCCACAGCAAAGGTGCCAGCGGGGAAAAGTGATGCTGGTCCTCACTGCCTCCTGGAACCCCTTCAAATGCCCCACACAATTTGGCCCTCTCTGCTTTCCTGCGGACTCTAGCCTCAAAAGCACCTTTTTTCACTCTTGGCGCCCTCCGGAGCAAAAAAGACAAACGTCCAGCTTTTGCTGCCACAGCAAAGGTGCCAGCAGGGAAAAGTGATGCTGGTCCTCACTGCCTCCTGGAACCCCTTCAAATGCCCCACACAATTTGGCCCTCTCTCCTTCCCTGCGGAATCTATCCTCAAAAGCACCTTTTTTCACTCTTGGCGCCCTCCAGAGCAAAAAAGACAAACGTCCATCTTTTGCTGCCACAGCAAAGGTGCCAGCGGGGAAAAGTGATGCTGGTCCTCACTGCCTCCTGGAACCCCTTCAAATGCCCCACACAATTTGGCCCTCTCTGCTTTCCTGCGCACTCTAGCCTCAAAAGCATCTTTTTTCACTTTCGCCGCTGTTTGGATCAAAAAAGACAAACGTCCAGCTTTTGCTGCTACAGCAAAGGTGCCAGCGGGGAAAAGTGATGCTGGTCCTCACTGCCTCCTGGAACCCCTTCAAATGCCCCACACAATTTGGCCCTCTCTGCTTTCCTGCGGACACTATCCGCAAAAGCAACTTTTTTCACTCTTGGCGCCCTCCGGAGCAAAAAAAACAAACGTCCAGCTTTTGCTGCCAGAGCAATGGTGCCAGCGGGAAAAAGTGATGCTGGTCCTCACTGCCTCCTGGAACCCCTTCAAATGCCCCACACAATTTGGCCCTCTCTACTTTCCTGCGCACTCTAGCCTCAAAAGCACCTTTTTTCACTCTTGGCGCCCTGCGGAGCAAAAAAGACAAACGTCCAGCTTTTGCTGCCACAGCAAAGGTGCCAGCGGGGAAAAGTGATGCTGGTCCTCACTGCCTCCTGGAACCCCTTCAAATGCCCCACACAATTTGGCCCTCTCTGCTTTCCTGTGCACTCTAGCCTCAAAAGCACCTTTTTTCACTTTCGCCGCTGTTTGGAGCAAAAAAGACAAACGTCCAGCTTTTGCTGCCACAGCAAAGGTGCCAGTGGGGAAAAGTGATGCTGGTCCTCACTGACTCCTGGAACCCCTTCAAATGCCCCACACAATTTGGCCCTCTCTGCTTTCCTGCACAATCTAGCCTCAATAGCAGCTTTTTTCACTTTCGCCGCTGTTTGGAGCAAAGAAGACAAACGTCCAGCTTTTGCTGCCACAGCAAAGGTGCCAGCGGCGAAAAGTCATGCTGGTCCTCACTGCCTTCTGGAACCCCTTCAAATGCCCCACACAATTTTGCCCTCTCTGCTTTCCTGCGCACTCTAGCCTCAAAAGCACCTTTTTTCACTCTTGGCGCCCTACGGAGCAAAAAAGACAAACGTCCAGCTTTTGCTGCCACAGCAAAGGTGCCAGCGGGGAAAAGTCATGCTGGTCCTCACTGACTCCTGGAACCCCTTCAAATGCCCCACACAATTTGGCCCTCTCTGCTTTCCTGCGCACTCTAGCCTCAAAAGCACCTTTTTTCACTCTTGGCGCCCTGCGGAGCAAAAAAGACAAACGTCCATCTTTTGCTGCCACAGCAAAGGTGACAGCGGGGAAAAGTGATGCTGGTCCTCACTGCCTCCTGGAACCCCTTCAAATGCCCAACACAATTTGGCCCTCTCTGCTTTCCTGCGCACTCTATCCTCAAAAGCACCTTTTTTCACTCTTGGCCCCCTCCGGAGCAAAAAAGACAAACGTCCAGCTTTTGCTGCCACAACAATGGTGCCAGCGGCGAAAAGTGATGCTGGTCCTCACTGACTCCTGGAACCCCTTCAAATGCTCCACACAATATGGCCCTCTCTGCTTTCCTGCGCACTCTATCCTCAAAAGCACCTTTTTTCACTCTTGGCGCCCTGTGGAGCAAAAAAAGACAAACGTCCAGCTTTTGCTGCCACAGCAAAGGTGCCAGCGGGGAAAAGTGATGCTGGTCCTCACTGCCTCCTGGAACTCCTTCAAATGCCCCACACAATTTGGCCCTCTCTGCTTTCCTGCGCAATCTAGCCTCAATAGCACCTTTTTTCACTTTCGCCGCTGTTTGGAGCAAGAAAGACAAACGTCCATCTTTTGCTGCTACAGCAAAGGTGCCAGCGGGGAAAAGTGATGCTGGTCCTCACTGCCTCCTGGAACCCCTTCAAATGCCCCACACAATTTGGCCCTCTCTACTTTCCTGCGCACTCTATCCTCAAAAGCACCTTTTTTCACTTTCGCCGCTGTTTGGAGCAAAAAAGACAAACGTCCAGCTTTTGCTGCCACAGCAAAGGTGCCAGCGGGGAAAAGTGATGCAGGTCCTCACTGCCTCCTGGAACCCCTTCAAATGCCCCAGGCAATTTGGCCCTCTCTGCTTCCCTGCGGACTCTAGCCTCAAAAGAACCTTTTTTCACTCTTGGCGCCCTCCGGAGCAAAAAAGACAAACGTCCAGCTTTTGCTGCCACAGCAAAGGTGCCAGCAGGGAAAAGTGATGCTGCTTCTCACTGCCTCCTGGAACCCCTTCAAATGCCCCACACAATTTGGCCCTCTCTGCTTTCCTGCGGACACTATCCTCAAAAGCACCTTTTTTCACTCTTGGCGCCCTGCGGAGCAAAAAAGACAAACGTCCAGCTTTTGCTGCCACAGCAATGGTGTCAGCAGCGAAAAGTGATGCTGGTCCTCACTGCCTCCTGGAACCCCTTCAAATGCCCCACACAATTTGGCCCTCTCTGCTTTCCTGCGCACTCTAGCCTCAAAAGCGCCTTTTTTCACTCTTGGCGCCCTCCGGAGCAAAAAAGACAAACGTCCAGCTTTTGCTGCCACAGCAAAGGTGCCAGCGGGGAAAAGTCATGCTGGTCCTCACTGCCTCCTGGAACCCCTTCAAATGCCCCACACAATTTGGCCCTCTCTGCTTTCCTGCGCAATCTAGCCTCAATAGTACCTTTTTTCATTTTCGCCGCTGTTTGGAGCAAAAAAGACAAACGTCCAGCTTTTGCTGCTACAGCAAAAGTGCCAGCGGGGAAAAGTGATGCTGGTCCTCACTGCCTCCTGGAACCCCTTCAAATGCCCCACACAATTTGGCCCTCTCTGCTTTCCTGCGCACTCTATCCTCAAAAGCACCTTTTTTCACTTTCGCCGCTGTTTGGAGCAAAAAAGACAAACGTCCAGCTTTTGCTGCTACAGCAAAGGTGCCAGCGGGGAAAAGTGATGCTGGTCCTCACTGCCTCCTGGAACCCCTTCAAATGCCCCACACAATTTGGCCCTCTCTGCTTTCCTGCGGACACTATCCTCAAAAGCACCTTTTTTCACTCTTGGTGCCCTCCGGAGCAAAAAAGACAAACGTCCAGCTTTTGCTGCCACAGCAAAGGTGCCAGCGGGGAAAAGTGATGCTGGTCCTCACTGCCTCCTGGAACCCCTTCAAATGCCCCACACAATTTGGCCCTCTCTACTTTCCTGCGCACTCTATCCTCAAAAGCACCTTTTTTCACTTTCGCCGCTGTTTGGAGCAAAAAAGACAAACGTCCAGCTTTTGCTGCCACAGCAAAGGTGCCAGCGGGGAAAAGTGATGCTGGTCCTCACTGCCTCCTGGAACCCCTTCAAATGCCCCACACAATTTGGCCCTCTCTGCTTCCCTGCGGACTCTAGCCTCAAAAGAACCTTTTTTCACTCTTGGCGCCCTCCGGAGCAAAAAAGACAAACGTCCAGCTTTTGCTGCCACAGCAAAGGTGCCAGCAGGGAAAAGTGATGCTGCTTCTCACTGCCTCCTGGAACCCCTTCAAATGCCCCACACAATTTGGCCCTCTCTGCTTTCCTGCGGACACTATCCTCAAAAGCACCTTTTTTCACTCTTGGCGCCCTGCGGAGCAAAAAAGACAAACGTCCAGCTTTTGCTGCCACAGCAATGGTGTCAGCAGCGAAAAGTGATGCTGGTCCTCACTGCCTCCTGGAACCCCTTCAAATGCCCCACACAATTTGGCCCTCTCTGCTTTCCTGCGCACTCTAGCCTCAAAAGCGCCTTTTTTCACTCTTGGCGCCCTCCGGAGCAAAAAAGACAAACGTCCAGCTTTTGCTGCCACAGCAAAGGTGCCAGCGGGGAAAAGTCATGCTGGTCCTCACTGCCTCCTGGAACCCCTTCAAATGCCCCACACAATTTGGCCCTCTCTGCTTTCCTGCGCAATCTAGCCTCAATAGTACCTTTTTTCATTTTCGCCGCTGTTTGGAGCAAAAAAGACAAACGTCCAGCTTTTGCTGCTACAGCAAAAGTGCCAGCGGGGAAAAGTGATGCTGGTCCTCACTGCCTCCTGGAACCCCTTCAAATGCCCCACACAATTTGGCCCTCTCTGCTTTCCTGCGCACTCTATCCTCAAAAGCACCTTTTTTCACTTTCGCCGCTGTTTGGAGCAAAAAAGACAAACGTCCAGCTTTTGCTGCTACAGCAAAGGTGCCAGCGGGGAAAAGTGATGCTGGTCCTCACTGCCTCCTGGAACCCCTTCAAATGCCCCACACAATTTGGCCCTCTCTGCTTTCCTGCGGACACTATCCTCAAAAGCACCTTTTTTCACTCTTGGTGCCCTCCGGAGCAAAAAAGACAAACGTCCAGCTTTTGCTGCCACAGCAAAGGTGCCAGCGGGGAAAAGTGATGCTGGTCCTCACTGCCTCCTGGAACCCCTTCAAATGCCCCACACAATTTGGCCCTCTCTGCTTTCCTGCGGACTCTAGCCTCAAAAGCACCTTTTTTCACTCTTGGCGCCCTCCGGAGCAAAAAAGACAAACGTCCAGCTTTTGCTGCCACAGCAAAGGTGCCAGCGGGGAAAAGTGATGCTGGTCCTCACTGCCTCCTGGAACCCCTTCAAATGCCCCACACAATTTGGCCCTCTCTCCTTCCCTGCGGAATCTATCCTCAAAAGCACCTTTTTTCACTCTTGGCGCCCTCCAGAGCAAAAAAGACAAACGTCCATCTTTTGCTGCCACAGCAAAGGTGCCAGCGGGGAAAAGTGATGCTGGTCCTCACTGCCTCCTGGAACCCCTTCAAATGCCCCACACAATTTGGCCCTCTCTGCTTTCCTGCGCACTCTAGCCTCAAAAGCATCTTTTTTCACTTTCGCCGCTGTTTGGATCAAAAAAGACAAACGTCCAGCTTTTGCTGCTACAGCAAAGGTGCCAGCGGGGAAAAGTGATGCTGGTCCTCACTGCCTCCTGGAACCCCTTCAAATGCCCCACACAATTTGGCCCTCTCTGCTTTCCTGCGGACACTATCCGCAAAAGCAACTTTTTTCACTCTTGGCGCCCTCCGGAGCAAAAAAAACAAACGTCCAGCTTTTGCTGCCAGAGCAATGGTGCCAGCGGGAAAAAGTGATGCTGGTCCTCACTGCCTCCTGGAACCCCTTCAAATGCCCCACACAATTTGGCCCTCTCTACTTTCCTGCGCACTCTAGCCTCAAAAGCACCTTTTTTCACTCTTGGCGCCCTGCGGAGCAAAAAAGACAAACGTCCAGCTTTTGCTGCCACAGCAAAGGTGCCAGCGGGGAAAAGTGATGCTGGTCCTCACTGCCTCCTGGAACCCCTTCAAATGCCCCACACAATTTGGCCCTCTCTGCTTTCCTGTGCACTCTAGCCTCAAAAGCACCTTTTTTCACTTTCGCCGCTGTTTGGAGCAAAAAAGACAAACGTCCAGCTTTTGCTGCCACAGCAAAGGTGCCAGTGGGGAAAAGTGATGCTGGTCCTCACTGACTCCTGGAACCCCTTCAAATGCCCCACACAATTTGGCCCTCTCTGCTTTCCTGCACAATCTAGCCTCAATAGCAGCTTTTTTCACTTTCGCCGCTGTTTGGAGCAAAGAAGACAAACGTCCAGCTTTTGCTGCCACAGCAAAGGTGCCAGCGGCGAAAAGTCATGCTGGTCCTCACTGCCTCCTGGAACCCCTTCAAATGCCCCACACAATTTGGCCCTCTCTGCTTTCCTGCGCACTCTAGCCTCAAAAGCACCTTTTTTCACTCTTGGCGCCCTACGGAGCAAAAAAGACAAACGTCCAGCTTTTGCTGCCACAGCAAAGGTGCCAGCGGGGAAAAGTCATGCTGGTCCTCACTGCCTTCTGGAACCCCTTCAAATGCCCCACACAATTTGGCCCTCTCTGCTTTCCTGCGCACTCTAGCCTCAAAAGCACCTTTTTTCACTCTTGGCCCCCTCCGGAGCAAAAAAGACAAACGTCCAGCTTTTGCTGCCACAGCAAAGGTGCCAGCGGGGAAAAGTGATGCTGGTCCTCACTGCCTCCTGGAACCCCTTCAAATGCCCCACACAATTTGGCCCTCTCTGCTTTCCTGTGCACTCTAGCCTCAAAAGCACCTTTTTTCACTTTCGCCGCTGTTTGGAGCAAAAAAGACAAACGTCCAGCTTTTGCTGCCACAGCAAAGGTGCCAGTGGGGAAAAGTCATGCTGGTCCTCACTGACTCCTGGAACCCCTTCAAATGCCCCACACAATTTGGCCCTCTCTGCTTTCCTGCACAATCTAGCCTCAATAGCAGCTTTTTTCACTTTCGCCGCTGTTTGGAGCAAAGAAGACAAACGTCCAGCTTTTGCTGCCACAGCAAAGGTGCCAGCGGCGAAAAGTCATGCTGGTCCTCACTGCCTTCTGGAACCCCTTCAAATGCCCCACACAATTTGGCCCTCTCTGCTTTCCTGCGCACTCTAGCCTCAAAAGCACCTTTTTTCACTCTTGTCGCCCTACGGAGCAAAAAAGACAAACGTCCAGCTTTTGCTGCCACAGCAAAGGTGCCAGCGGGGAAAAGTCATGCTGGTCCTCACTGACTCCTGGAACCCCTTCAAATGCCCCACACAATTTGGCCCTCTCTGCTTTCCTGCGCACTCTAGCCTCAAAAGCACCTTTTTTCACTCTTGGCGCCCTGCGGAGCAAAAAAGACAAACGTCCATCTTTTGCTGCCACAGCAAAGGTGCCAGCGGGGAAAAGTGATGCTGGTCCTCACTGCCTCCTGGAACCCCTTCAAATGCCCCACACAATTTGGCCCTCTCTGCTTTCCTGCGCACTCTATCCTCAAA
This sequence comes from Vanellus vanellus, assembly GCF_965231255.1. NCBI lineage: Eukaryota > Metazoa > Chordata > Aves > Charadriiformes > Charadriidae > Vanellus > Vanellus vanellus. Next base: position 117,662 of record NW_028126741.1, read on the forward strand.
AGCACCTTTTTTCACTCTTGGCCACCTCCGGAGCAAAAAAGACAAACGTCCAGCTTTTGCTGCCACAACAATGGTGCCAGCGGCGAAAAGTGATGCTGGTCCTCACTGACTCCTGGAACCCCTTCAAATGCTCCACACAATTTGGCCCTCTCTGCTTTCCTGCGCAATCTAGCCTCAATAGCACCTTTTTTCACTTTCGCCGCTGTTTGGAGCAAGAAAGACAAACGTCCATCTTTTGCTGCTACAGCAAAGGTGCCAGCGGGGAAAAGTGATGCTGGTCCTCACTGCCTCCTGGAACCCCTTCAAATGCCCCACACAATTTGGCCCTCTCTACTTTCCTGCGCACTCTATCCTCAAAAGCACCTTTTTTCACTTTCGCCGCTGTTTGGAGCAAAAAAGACAAACGTCCAGCTTTTGCTGCCACAGCAAAGGTGCCAGCGGGGAAAAGTGATGCTGGTCCTCACTGCCTCCTGGAACCCCTTCAAATGCCCCAGGCAATTTGGCCCTCTCTGCTTCCCTGCGGACTCTAGCCTCAAAAGAACCTTTTTTCACTCTTGGCGCCCTCCGGAGCAAAAAAGACAAACGTCCAGCTTTTGCTGCCACAGCAAAGGTGCCAGCAGGGAAAAGTGATGCTGCTTCTCACTGCCTCCTGGAACCCCTTCAAATGCCCCACACAATTTGGCCCTCTCTGCTTTCCTGCGGACACTATCCTCAAAAGCACCTTTTTTCACTCTTGGCGCCCTGCGGAGCAAAAAAGACAAACGTCCAGCTTTTGCTGCCACAGCAATGGTGTCAGCAGCGAAAAGTGATGCTGGTCCTCACTGCCTCCTGGAACCCCTTCAAATGCCCCACACAATTTGGCCATCTCTGCTTTCCTGCGGACACTATCCTCAAAAGCACCTTTTTTCACTCTTGGCGCCCTCCGGAGCAAAAAAGACAAACGTCCAGCTTTTGCTGCCACAGCAAAGGTGCCAGCGGGGAAAAGTGATGCTGGTCCTCACTGCCTCATGGAACCCCTTCAAATGCCCCACACAATTTGGCCCTCTCTGCTTTCCTGCGCACTCTAGCCTCAAAAGCACCTTTTTTCACTTTCGCTGCTGTTTGCAGCAAAAAAGACAAACGTCCAGCTTTTGCTGCCACAGCAAAGGTGCCAGCGGGGAAAAGTGATGCTGGTCCTCACTGCCTCCTGGAACCCTATCAAATGCCCCACACAATTTGGCCCTCTCTGCTTTCCTGCGGACACTATCCTCAAAAGCACCTTTTTTCACTCTTGGCGCCCTGCGGAGCAAAAAAGACAAACGTCCAGCTTTTGCTGCCACAGCAATGGTGCCAGCAGCGAAAAGTGATGCTGGTCCTCACTGCCTCCTGGAACCCCTTCAAATGCCCCACACAATTTGGCCCTCTCTGCTTTCCTGCGGACTCTAGCCTCAAAAGCACCTTTTTTCACTCTTGGCGCCCTCCGGAGCAAAAAAGACAAACGTCCAGCTTTTGCTGCCACAGCAAAGGTGCCAGCGTGGAAAAGTGATGCTGGTCCTCACTGCCTCCTGGAACCCCTTCAAATGCCCCACACAATTTGGCCCTCTCTGCTTCCCTGCGGACTCTAGCCTCAAAAGCACCTTTTTTCACTCTTGGCGCCCTCCAGAGCAAAAAAGACAAACGTCCATCTATTGCTGCCACAGCAAAGGTGCCAGCGGGGAAAAGTGATGCTGGTCCTCACTGCCTCCTGGAACCCCTTCAAATGCCCCACACAATTTGGCCCTCTCTGCTTTCCTGCGCACTCTAGGCTCAAAAGCACCTTTTTTCACTTTCGCCGCTGTTTGGAGCAAAAAAGAAAAACGTCCAGCTTTTGCTGCCACAGCAAAGGTGCCAGCGGGGAAAAGTGATGCTGGTCCTCACTGCCTCCTGGAACCCCTTCAAATGCCCCACACAATTTGGCCCTCTCTGCTTTCCTGCGGACACTATCCTCAAAAGCACCTTTTTTCACTCTTGGCGCCCTCCGGAGCAAAAAAGACAAACGTCCAGCTTTTGCTGCCACAGCAAAGGTGCCAGCGGGGAAAAGTGATGCTGGTCCTCACTGCCTCCTGGAACCCCTTCAAATGCCCCACACAATTTGGCCCTCTCTGCTTTCCTGCGGACTCTAGCCTCAAAAGCACCTTTTTTCACTCTTGGCCCCCTCCGGAGCAAAAAAGACAAACGTCCAGCTTTTGCTGCCACAGCAAAGGTGCCAGCGGGGAAAAGTGATGCTGGTCCTCACTGCCTCCTGGAACCCCTTCAAATGCCCCACACAATTTGGCCCTCTCTCCTTCCCTGCGGAATCTATCCTCAAAAGCACCTTTTTTCACTCTTGGCGCCCTCCAGAGCAAAAAAGACAAACGTCCATCTTTTGCTGCCACAGCAAAGGTGCCAGCGGGGAAAAGTCATGCTGGTCCTCACTGCCTCCTGGAACCCCTTCAAATGCCCCACACAATTTGGCCCTCTCTGCTTTCCTGCGCACTCTAGCCTCAAAAGCACCTTTTTTCACTTTCGCCGCTGTTTGGATCAAAAAAGACAAACGTCCAGCTTTTGCTGCTACAGCAAAGGTGCCAGCGGGGAAAAGTGATGCTGGTCCTCACTGCCTCCTGGAACCCCTTCAAATGCCCCACACAATTTGGCCCTCTCTGCTTTCCTGCGGACACTATCCGCAAAAGCACCTTTTTTCACTCTTGGCGCCCTCCGGAGCAAAAAAAACAAACGTCCAGCTTTTGCTGCCAGAGCAATGGTGCCAGCGGGAAAAAGTGATGCTGGTCCTCACTGCCTCCTGGAACCCCTTCAAATGCCCCACACAATTTGGCCCTCTCTACTTTCCTGCGCACTCTAGCCTCAAAAGCACCTTTTTTCACTCTTGGCGCCCTGCGGAGCAAAAAAGACAAACGTCCAGCTTTTGCTGCCACAGCAAAGGTGCCAGCGGGGAAAAGTGATGCTGGTCCTCACTGCCTCCTGGAACCCCTTCAAATGCCCCACACAATTTGGCCCTCTCTGCTTTCCTGTGCACTCTAGCCTCAAAAGCACCTTTTTTCACTTTCGCCGCTGTTTGTAGCAAAAAAGACAAACGTCCAGCTTTTGCTGCCACAGCAAAGGTGCCAGTGGGGAAAAGTGATGCTGGTCCTCACTGACTCCTGGAACCCCTTCAAATGCCCCACACAATTTGGCCCTCTCTGCTTTCCTGCACAATCTTGCCTCAATAGCAGCTTTTTTCACTTTCGCCGCTGTTTGGAGCAAAGAAGACAAACGTCCAGCTTTTGCTGCCACAGCAAAGGTGCCAGCGGGGAAAAGTCATGCTGGTCCTCACTGCCTCCTGGAACCCCTTCAAATGCCCCACACAATTTGGCCCTCTCTGCTTCCCTGCGCAATCTAGCCTCAATAGCACCTTTTTTAACTTTCGCCGCTGTTTGGAGCAAAAAAGACAAACGTCCAGCTTTTGCTGCTACAGCAAATGTGCCAGCGGGGAAAAGTGATGCTGGTCCTCACTGCCTCCTGGAACCCCTTCAAATACCCCACACAATTTGGCCCTCTCTGCTTTCCTGCGCACTCTATCCTCAAAAGCACCTTTTTTCACTTTCGCCGCTGTTTGTAGCAAAAAAGACAAACGTCCAGCTTTTGCTGCCACAGCAAAGGTGCCAGCGGGGAAAAGTGATGCTGGTCCTCACTGCCTCCTGGAACCCCTTCAAATGCCCCACACAATTTGGCCCTCTCTGCTTCCCTGCGGACTCTAGCCTCAAAAGCACCTTTTTTCACTCTTGGCGCCCTCCGGAGCAAAAAAGACAAACGTCCAGCTTTTGCTGCCACAGCAAAGGTGCCAGCGGGGAAAAGTGATGCTGCTTCTCACTGCCTCCTGGAACCCCTTCAAATGCCCCACACAATTTGGCCCTCTCTGCTTTCCTGCGGACACTATCCTAAAAAGCACCTTTTTTCACTCTTGGCGCCCTCCAGAGCAAAAAAGACAAACGTCCAGCTTTTGCTGCCAAAGCAATGGTGCCAGCAGCGAAAAGTGATGCTGGTCCTCACTGCCTCCTGGAACCCCTTCAAATGCCCCAAACAATTTGGCCCTCTCTGCTTTCCTGCGCACTCTATCCTCAAAAGCACCTTTTTTCACTCTTGGCGCCCTCCGGAGCAAAAATGACAAACGTCCAGCTTTTGCTGCCACAACAATGGTGCCAGCGGCGAAAAGTTATGCTGGTCCTCACTGCCTCCTGGAACCCCTTCAAATGCTCCACACAATTTGGCCCTCTCTGCTTTCCTGCGCACTCTAGCCTCAAAAGCGCCTTTTTTCACTCTTGGCGCCCTCCGGAGCAAAAAAGACAAACGTCCAGCTTTTGCTGCCACAGCAAAGGTGCCAGCGGGGAAAAGTGATGCTGGTCCTCACTGCCTCCTGGAACCCCTTCAAATGCCCCACACAATTTGGCCCTCTCTGCTTTCCTGCGCAATCTAGCCTCAATAGTACCTTTTTTCATTTTCGCCGCTGTTTGGAGCAAAAAAGACAAACGTCCAGCTTTTGCTGCTACAGCAAAAGTGCCAGCGGGGAAAAGTGATGCTGGTCCTCACTGCCTCCTGGAACCCCTTCAAATGCCCCACACAATTTGGCCCTCTCTGCTTTCCTGCGCACTCTATCCTCAAAAGCACCTTTTTTCACTTTCGCCGCTGTTTGGAGCAAAAAAGACAAACGTCCAGCTTTTGCTGCCACAGCAAAGGTGCCAGCGGGGAAAAGTGATGCTGGTCCTCACTGCCTCCTGGAACCCCTTCAAATGCCCCACACAATTTGGCCCTCTCTGCTTCCCTGCAGACTCTAGCCTCAAAAGCATCTTTTTTCACTCTTGGCGCCCTCCGGAGCAAAAAAGACAAACGTCCAGCTTTTGCTGCCACAGCAAAGGTGCCAGCGGGGAAAAGTGATGCTGCTTCTCACTGCCTCCTGGAACCCCTTCAAATGCCCCACACAATTTGGCCCTCTCTGCTTTCCTGCGGACACTATCCTCAAAAGCACCTTTTTTCACTCTTGGCGCCCTGCGGAGCAAAAAAGACAAACGTCCAGCTTTTGCTGCCACAGCAATGCTGCCAGCAGCGAAAAGTGATGCTGGTCCTCACTGCCTCCAGGAACCCCTTCAAATGCCCCACACAATTTGGCCCTCTCTGCTTTTCTGCGGACTCTAGCCTCAAAAGCACCTTTTTTCACTCTTGGCGCCCTCCGGAGCAAAAAAGACAAACGTCCAGCTTTTGCTGCCACAGCAAAGGTGCCAGCGGGGAAAAGTGATGCTGGTCCTCACTGCCTCCAGGAACCCCTTCAAATGCCCCACACAATTTGGCCCTCTCTGCTTTTTTGCGCACTCTAGCCTCAAAAGCACCTTTTTTCACTTTCGCCGCTGTTTGGAGCAAAAAAGACAAACGTCCAGCTTTTGCTGCTACAGCAAAGGTGCCAGCAAGGAAAAGTGATGCTGGTCCTCACTGCCTCCTGGAACCCCTTCAAATGCCCCACACAATTTGGCCCTCTCTGCTTTCCTGCGCACTCTATCCTCAAAAGCACCTTTTATCACTTTCTCCGCTGTTTGGAGCAAAAAAGACAAAAGTCCAGCTTTTGCTGCCACAGCAAAGGTGCCAGCGGGGAAAAGTGATGCTGGTCCTCACTGCCTCCTAGAACGCCTTCAAATGCCCCAGGCAATTTGGCCCTCTCTGCTTCCCTGCGCACTCTAGCCTCAAAAGCACCTTTTTTCACTCTTGGCGCCCTCCGGAGCACAAAAGACAAACGTCCAGCTTTTGCTGCCACAGCAAAGGTGCCAGCGGGGAAAAGTGATGCTGGTCCTCACTGCCTCCTGGAACCCCTTCAAATGCCCCACACAATTTCGCCATCTCTGCTTCCCTGCGCACTCTAGCCTCAAAAGCACCTTTTTTCACTTTCGCCGCTGTTTGGAGCAAAAAAGAAAAACGTCCAGCTTTTGCTGCCACAGCAAAGGTGCCAGCGGGGAAAAGTGATTCTGGTCCTCACTGCCTCCTGGAACCCCTTCAAATGCCCCACACAATTTGGCCCTCTCTGCTTTCCAGCGCACTCTATCCTCAAAAGCACCTTTTTTCACTCTTGGCGCCCTCCGGAGCAAAAAAGACAAACGTCCAGCTTTTGCTGCCACAGCAAAGGTGACAGCGGGGAAAAGTGATGCTGGTCCTCACTGCCTCCTGGAACCCCTTCAAATGCCCCACACAATTTGGCCCTCTCTGCTTTCCTGCGGACACTATCCTCAAAAGCACCTTTTTTCACTCTTGGCGCCCTGCGGAGCAAAAAAGACAAACGTCCAGCTTTTGCTGCCACAGCAATGGTGCCAGCAGCGAAAAGTGATGCTGGTCCTCACTGCCTCCTGGAACCCCTTCAAATGCCCCACACAATTTGGCCCTCTCTGCTTTCCTGCGCACTCTAGCCTCAAAAGCACCTTTTTTCACTCTTGGCGCCCTCCGGAGCAAAAAAGACAAACGTCCAGCTTTTGCTGCCACAGCAAAGGTGCCAGCGTGGAAAAGTGATGCTGGTCCTCACTGCCTCCTGGAACCCCTTCAAATGCCCCACACAATTTGGCCCTCTCTCCTTCCCTGCGGAATCTATCCTCAAAAGCACCTTTTTTCACTCTTGGCGCCCTCCAGAGCAAAAAAGACAAACGTCCAGCTTTTGCTGCCAAAGCAATGGTGCCAGCAGCGAAAAGTGATGCTGGTCCTCACTGCCTCCTGGAACCCCTTCAAATGCCCCAAACAATTTGGCCCTCTCTGCTTTCCTGAAAAGTCTATCCTCAAAAGCACCTTTTTTCACTCTTGGCGCCCTCCGGAGCAAAAAAGACAAACGTCCAGCTTTTGCTGCCACAACAATGGTGCCAGCGGCGAAAAGTGATGCTGGTCCTCACTGCCTCCTGGAACCCCTTCAAATGCTCCACACAATTTGGCCCTCTCTGCTTTCCTGCGCACTCTAGCCTCAAAAGCGCCTTTTTTCACTCTTGGCGCCCTCCGGAGCAAAAAAGACAAACGTCCAGCTTTTGCTGCCACAGCAAAAGTGCCAGCGGGGAAAAGTGATGCTGGTCCTCACTGCCTCCTGGAACCCCTTCAAATGCCCCACACAATTTGGCCCTCTCTGCTTTCCTGCGCACTCTATCCTCAAAAGCACCTTTTTTCACTTTCGCCGCTGTTTGGAGCAAAAAAGACAAACGTCCAGCTTTTGCTGCCACAGCAAAGGTGCCAGCGGGGAAAAGTGATGCTGCTTCTCACTGCCTCCTGGAACCCCTTCAAATGCCCCACACAATTTGGCCCTCTCTGCTTTCCTGCGGACACTATCCTCAAAAGCACCTTTTTTCACTCTTGGCGCCCTGCGGAGCAAAAAAGACAAACGTCCAGCTTTTGCTGCCACAGCAATGCTGCCAGCAGCGAAAAGTGATGCTGGTCCTCACTGCCTCCAGGAACCCCTTCAAATGCCCCACACAATTTGGCCCTCTCTGCTTTTCTGCGGACTCTAGCCTCAAAAGCACCTTTTTTCACTCTTGGCGCCCTCCGGAGCAAAAAAGACAAACGTCCAGCTTTTGCTGCCACAGCAAAGGTGCCAGCGGGGAAAAGTGATGCTGGTCCTCACTGCCTCCAGGAACCCCTTCCAATGCCCCACACAATTTGGCCCTCTCTGCTTTTTTTCGCACTCTAGCCTCAAAAGCACCTTTTATCACTTTCGCCGCTGTTTGGAGCAAAAAAGACAAAAGTCCAGCTTTTGCTGCCACAGCAAAGGTGCCAGCGGGGAAAAGTGATGCTGGTCCTCACTGCCTCCTGGAACGCCTTCAAATGCCCCAGGCAATTTGGCCCTCTCTGCTTCCCTGCGCACTCTAGCCTCAAAAGCACCTTTTTTCACTCTTGGCGCCCTCCGGAGCAAAAAAGACAAACGTCCAGCTTTTGCTGCCACAGCAAAGGTGACAGCGGGGAAAAGTGATGCTGGTCCTCACTGCCTCCTGGAACCCCTTCAAATGCCCCACACAATTTCGCCATCTCTGCTTCCCTGCGCACTCTAGCCTCAAAAGCACCTTTTTTCACTTTCGCCGCTGTTTGGAGCAAAAAAGACAAACGTCCAGCTTTTGCTGCCACAGCAAAGGTGCCAGCGGGGAAAAGTGATGCTGGTCCTCACTGCCTCCTGGAACCCCTTCAAATGCCCCACACAATTTGACCCTCTCTGCTTTCCTGCGGACTCTAGCCTCAAAAGCACCTTTTTTCACTTTCGCCGCTGTTTGGAGCAAAAAAGACAAACGTCCAGCTTTTGCTGCCACAGCAAAGGTGCCAGCGGGGAAAAGTGATGCTGGTCCTCACTGCCTCCTGGAACCCCTTCAAATGCCCCACACAATTTGGCCCTCTCTCCTTCCCTGCGGAATCTATCCTCAAAAGCACCTTTTTTCACTCTTGGCGCCCTCCAGAGCAAAAAAGAAAAACGTCCATCTTTTGCTGCCACAGCAAAGGTGCCAGCGGGGAAAAGTGATGCTGGTCCTCACTGCCTCCTGGAACCCCTTCAAATGCCCCACACAATTTGGCCCTCTCTGCTTTCCTGCGGACTCTAGCCTCAAAAGCACCTTTTTTCACTCTTGGCGCCCTCCGGAGCAAAAAAAACAAACGTCCAGCTTTTGCTGCCAGAGCAATGGTGCCAGCGGGAAAAAGTGATGCTGATCCTCACTGCCTCCTGGAACCACTTCAAATGCCCCACACAATTTGGCCCTCTCTACTTTCCTGCGCACTCTAGCCTCAAAAGCACCTTTTTTCACTCTTGGCGCCCTCCGGAGCAAAAAAGACAAACGTCCATCTTTTGCTGCCACAGCAAAGGTGCCAGCGGGGAAAAGTGATGCTGGTCCTCACTGCCTCCTGGAACCCCTTCAAATGCCCCACACAATTTGGCCCTCTCTGCTTTCCTGTGCACTCTAGCCTCAAAAGCACCTTTTTTCACTTTCGCCGCTGTTTGGAGCAAAAAAGACAAACGTCCAGCTTTTGCTGCCACAGCAAAGGTGCCAGTGGGGAAAAGTGATGCTGGTCCTCACTGACTCCTGGAACCCCTTCAAATGCCCCACACAATTTGGCCCTCTCTGCTTTCCTGCACAATCTAGCCTCAATAGCAGCTTTTTTCACTTTCGCCGCTGTTTGGAGCAAAGAAGACAAACGTCCAGCTTTTGCTGCCACAGCAAAGGTGCCAGCGGGGAAAAGTGATGCTGGTCCTCACTGCCTTCTGGAACCCCTTCAAATGCCCCACACAATTTGGCCCTCTCTGCTTTCCTGCGCACTCTAGCCTCAAAAGCACCTTTTTTCACTCTTGGCGCCCTCCGGAGCAAAAAAGACAAACGTCCAGCTTTTGCTGCCACAGCAAAGGTGCCAGCGGGGAAAAGTCATGCTGGTCCTCACTGACTCCTGGAACCCCTTCAAATGCCCCACACAATTTGGCCCTCTCTGCTTTCCTGCGCACTCTAGCCTCAAAAGCGCCTTTTTTAACTCTTGGCGCCCACCGGAGCAAAAAAGACAAACGTCCAGCTTTTGCTGCCACAGCAAAGATGCCAGCGGGGAAAAGTGATGCTGGTCCTCACTGCCTCCTGGAACCCCTTCAAATGCCCAACACAATTTGGCCCTCTCTGCTTTCCTGCGCACTCTATCCTCAAAAGCACCTTTTTTCACTTTCGCCGCTGTTTGGAGCAAAAAAGAAAAACGTCCAGCTTTTGCTGCCACAGCAAAGGTGCCAGCGGGGAAAAGTGATGCTGGTCCTCACTGCCTCCTGGAACCCCTTCAAATGCCCCACACAATTTGGCCCTCTCTGCTTCCCTGCGGACTCTAGCCTCAAAAGCACCTTTTTTCAGTCTTGGCGCCCTCCGGAGCAAAAAAGACAAACGTCCAGCTTTTGCTGCCACAGCAAAGGTGCCACCGGGGAAAAGTGATGCTGCTTCTCACTGCCTCCTGGAACCCCTTCAAATGCCCCACACAAATTGGCCCTCTCTTCTTTCCTGCGGACACTATCCTCAAAAGCACCTTTTTTCACTATTGGCGCCCTGCGGAGCAAAAAAGACAAACGTCCAGCTTTTGCTGCCACAGCAATGGTGCCAGCAGCGAAAAGTGATGCTGGTCCTCACTGCCTCCTGGAACCCCTTCAAATGCCCCACACAATTTGGCCCTCTCTGCTTTCCTGCGGACTCTAGCCTCAAAAGCACCTTTTTTCACTCTTGGCGCCCTCCAGAGCAAAAAAGACAAACGTCCAGCTTTTGCTGCCACAGCAAAGGTGCCAGCGGGGAAAAGTGATGCTGGTCCTCACTGCCTCCTGGAACCCCTTCAAATGCTCCACACAATTTGGCCCTCTCTGCTTTCCTGCGCACTCTAGCCTCAAAAGCGCCTTTTTTCACTCTTGGTGCCCTGCGGAGCAAAAAAGACAAACGTCCAGCTTTTGCTGCCACAGCAAAGGTGCTAGCGGGGAAAAGTGATGCTGGTCCTCACTGCCTCCTGGAACCCCTTCAAATGCCCAACACAATTTGGCCCTCTCTGCTTTCCTGCGCAATCTAGCCTCAATAGCACCTTTTTTCACTTTCGCCGCTGTTTGGAGCAAAAAAGACAAACGTCCAGCTTTTGCTGCCACAGCAAAGGTGCCAGCGGGGAAAAGTGATGCTGGTCCTCACTGCCTCCTGGAACCCCTTCAAATACCCCACACAATTTGGCCCTCTCTGCTTTCCTGCGCACTCTATCCTCAAAAGCACCTTTTTTCACTTTCGCCGCTGTTTGTAGCAAAAAAGACAAACGTCCAGCTTTTGCTGCCACAGCAAAGGTGCCAGCGGGGAAAAGTGATGCTGGTCCTCACTGCCTCCTGGAACCCCTTCAAATGCCCAACACAATTTGGCCCTCTCTGCTTCCCTGCGGACTCTATCCTCAAAAGCACCTTTTTTCACTCTTGGCGCCCTCCGGAGCAAAAAAGACAAACGTCCAGCTTTTGCTGCCACAGCAAAGGTGCCAGCGGGGAAAAGTGATGCTGCTTCTCACTGCCTCCTGGAACCCCTTCAAATGCCCCACACAATTTGGCCCTCTCTGCTTCCCTGCGCAATCTAGCCTCAATAGCACCTTTTTTAACTTTCGCCGCTGTTTGGAGCAAAAAAGACAAACGTCCAGCTTTTGCTGCCACAGCAAAGGTGCCAGCGGGGAAAAGTGATGCTGCTTCTCACTGCCTCCTGGAACCCCTTCAAATGCCCCACACAATTTGGCCCTCTCTGCTTTCCTGCGGACACTATCCTAAAAAGAACCTTTTTTCACTCTTGGCGCCCTCCAGAGCAAAAAAGACAAACGTCCAGCTTTTGCTGCCAAAGCAATGGTGCCAGCAGCGAAAAGTGATGCTGGTCCTCACTGCCTCCTGGAACCCCTTCAAATGCCCCAAACAATTTGGCCCTCTCTGCTTTCCTGCGCACTCTATCCTCAAAAGCACCTTTTTTCACTCTTGGCGCCCTCCGGAGCAAAAATGACAAACGTCCAGCTTTTGCTGCCACAACAATGGTGCCAGCGGCGAAAAGTGATGCTGGTCCTCACTGCCTCCTGGAACCCCTTCAAATGCTCCACACAATTTGGCCCTCTCTGCTTTCCTGCGCACTCTAGCCTCAAAAGCGCCTTTTTTCACTCTTGGCGCCCTCCGGAGCAAAAAAGACAAACGTCCAGCTTTTGCTGCCACAGCAAAGGTGCCAGCGGGGAAAAGTGATGCTGGTCCTCACTGCCTCCTGGAACCCCTTCAAATGCCCCACACAATTTGGCCCTCTCTGCTTTCCTGCGCAATCTAGCCTCAATAGTACCTTTTTTCATTTTCGCCGCTGTTTGGAGCAAAAAAGACAAACGTCCAGCTTTTGCTGCTACAGCAAAAGTGCCAGCGGGGAAAAGTGATGCTGGTCCTCACTGCCTCCTGGAACCCCTTCAAATGCCCCACACAATTTGGCCCTCTCTGCTTTCCTGCGCACTCTATCCTCAAAAGCACCTTTTTTCACTTTCGCCGCTGTTTGGAGCAAAAAAGACAAACGTCCAGCTTTTGCTGCCACAGCAAAGGTGCCAGCGGGGAAAAGTGATGCTGGTCCTCACTGCCTCCTGGAACCCCTTCAAATGCCCCACACAATTTGGCCCTCTCTGCTTCCCTGCGGACTCTAGCCTCAAAAGCACCTTTTTTCACTCTTGGCGCCCTCCGGAGCAAAAAAGACAAACGTCCAGCTTTTGCTGCCACAGCAATGCTGCCAGCAGCGAAAAGTGATGCTGGTCCTCACTGCCTCCAGGAACCCCTTCAAATGCCCCACACAATTTGGCCCTCTCTGCTTTTCTGCGGACTCTAGCCTCAAAAGCACCTTTTTTCACTCTTGGCGCCCTCCGGAGCAAAAAAGACAAACGTCCAGCTTTTGCTGCCACAGCAAAGGTGCCAGCGGGGAAAAGTGATGCTGGTCCTCACTGCCTCCTGGAACCCCTTCAAATGCCCCACACAATTTCGCCATCTCTGCTTCCCTGCGCACTCTAGCCTCAAAAGCACCTTTTTTCACTTTCGCCGCTGTTTGGAGCAAAAAAGAAAAACGTCCAGCTTTTGCTGCCACAGCAAAGGTGCCAGCGGGGAAAAGTGATGCTGGTCCTCACTGCCTCCTGGAACCCCTTCAAATGCCCCACACAATTTGGCCCTCTCTGCTTTCCAGCGCACTCTATCCTCAAAAGCACCTTTTTTCACTCTTGGCGCCCTCCGGAGCAAAAAAGACAAACGTCCAGCTTTTGCTGCCACAGCAAAGGTGACAGCGGGGAAAAGTGATGCTGGTCCTCACTGCCTCCTGGAACCCCTTCAAATGCCCCACACAATTTGGCCCTCTCTGCTTTCCTGCGGACACTATCCTCAAAAGCACCTTTTTTCACTCTTGGCGCCCTGCGGAGCAAAAAAGACAAACGTCCAGCTTTTGCTGCCACAGCAATGGTGCCAGCAGCGAAAAGTGATGCTGGTCCTCACTGCCTCCTGGAACCCCTTCAAATGCCCCACACAATTTGGCCCTCTCTGCTTTCCTGCGCACTCTAGCCTCAAAAGCACCTTTTTTCACTCTTGGCGCCCTCCGGAGCAAAAAAGACAAACGTCCAGCTTTTGCTGCCACAGCAAAGGTGCCAGCGTGGAAAAGTGATGCTGGTCCTCACTGCCTCCTGGAACCCCTTCAAATGCCCAACACAATTTGGTCCTCTCTGCTTCCCTGCGGACTCTAGCCTTAAAAGCACCTTTTTTCACTCTTGGCGCCCTCCAGAGCAAAAAAGACAAACGTCCATCTATTGCTGCCACAGCAAAGGTGCCAGCGGGGAAAAGTGATGCTGGTCCTCACTGCCTCCTGGAACCCCTTCAAATGCCCCACACAATTTGGCCCTCTCTGCTTTCCTGCGGACTCTAGCCTCAAAAGCACCTTTTTTCACTCTTGGCCCCCTCCGGAGCAAAAAAGACAAACGTCCAGCTTTTGCTGCCACAGCAAAGGTGCCAGCGGGGAAAAGTGATGCTGGTCCTCACTGCCTCCTGGAACCCCTTCAAATGCCCCACACAATTTGGCCCTCTCTCCTTCCCTGCGGAATCTATCCTCAAAAGCACCTTTTTTCACTCTTGGCGCCCTCCAGAGCAAAAAAGACAAACGTCCAGCTTTTGCTGCCACAGCAAAGGTGCCAGCGGGGAAAAGTGATGCTGCTTCTCACTGCCTCCTGGAACCCCTTCAAATGCCCCACACAATTTGGCCCTCTCTGCTTTCCTCCGGACACTATCCTAAAAAGCACCTTTTTTCACTCTTGGCGCCCTCCAGAGCAAAAAAGACAAACGTCCAGCTTTTGCTGCCAAAGCAATGGTGCCAGCAGCGAAAAGTGATGCTGGTCCTCACTGCCTCCTGGAACCCCTTCAAATGCCCCAAACAATTTGGCCCTCTCTGCTTTCCTGCGCACTCTATCCTCAAAAGCACCTTTTTTCACTCTTGGCGCCCTCCGGAGCAAAAATGACAAACGTCCAGCTTTTGCTGCCACAACAATGGTGCCAGCGGCGAAAAGTGATGCTGGTCCTCACTGCCTCCTGGAACCCCTTCAAATGCTCCACACAATTTGGCCCTCTCTGCTTTCCTGCGCACTCTAGCCTCAAAAGCGCCTTTTTTCACTCTTGGCGCCCTCCGGAGCAAAAAAGACAAACGTCCAGCTTTTGCTGCCACAGCAAAGGTGCCAGCGGGGAAAAGTGATGCTGGTCCTCACTGCCTCCTGGAACCCCTTCAAATGCCCCACACAATTTGGCCCTCTCTGCTTTCCTGCGCAATCTAGCCTCAATAGTACCTTTTTTCATTTTCGCCGCTGTTTGGAGCAAAAAAGACAAACGTCCAGCTTTTGCTGCTACAGCAAAAGTGCCAGCGGGGAAAAGTGATGCTGGTCCTCACTGCCTCCTGGAACCCCTTCAAATGCCCCACACAATTTGGCCCTCTCTGCTTTCCTGCGCACTCTATCCTCAAAAGCACCTTTTTTCACTTTCGCCGCTGTTTGGAGCAAAAAAGACAAACGTCCAGCTTTTGCTGCCACAGCAAAGGTGCCAGCGGGGAAAAGTGATGCTGGTCCTCACTGCCTCCTGGAACCCCTTCAAATGCCCCACACAATTTGGCCCTCTCTGCTTCCCTGCGGACTCTAGCCTCAAAAGCACCTTTTTTCACTCTTGGCGCCCTGCGGAGCAAAAAAGACAAACGTCCAGCTTTTGCTGCCACAGCAAAGGTGCCAGCGGGGAAAAGTGATGCTGCTTCTCACTGCCTCCTGGAACCCCTTCAAATGCCCCACACAATTTGGCCCTCTCTGCTTTCCTGCGGACACTATCCTCAAAAGCACCTTTTTTCACTCTTGGCGCCCTGCGGAGCAAAAAAGACAAACGTCCAGCTTTTGCTGCCACAGCAATGCTGCCAGCAGCGAAAAGTGATGCTGGTCCTCACTGCCTCCAGGAACCCCTTCAAATGCCCCACACAATTTGGCCCTCTCTGCTTTTCTGCGGACTCTAGCCTCAAAAGCACCTTTTTTCACTCTTGGCGCCCTCCGGAGCAAAAAAGACAAACGTCCAGCTTTTGCTGCCACAGCAAAGGTGCCAGCGGGGAAAAGTGATGCTGGTCCTCACTGCCTCCAGGAACCCCTTCAAATGCCCCACACAATTTGGCCCTCTCTGCTTTTTTGCGCACTCTAGCCTCAAAAGCACCTTTTTTCACTTTCGCCGCTGTTTGGAGCAAAAAAGACAAACGTCCAGCTTTTGCTGCTACAGCAAAGGTGCCAGCGGGGAAAAGTGATGCTGGTCCTCACTGCCTCCTGGAACCCCTTCAAATGCCCCACACAATTTGGCCCTCTCTGCTTTCCTGCGCACTCTCTCCTCAAAAGCACCTTTTATCACTTTCGCCGCTGTTTGGAGCAAAAAAGACAAAAGTCCAGCTTTTGCTGCCACAGCAAAGGTGCCAGCGGGGAAAAGTGATGCTGGTCCTCACTGCCTCCTGGAACGCCTTCAAATGCCCCAGGCAATTTGGCCCTCTCTGCTTCCCTGCGCACTCTAGCCTCAAAAGCACCTTTTTTGACTCTTGGCGCCCTCCGGAGCAAAAAAGACAAACGTCCAGCTTTTGCTGCCACAGCAAAGGTGCCAGCGGGGAAAAGTGATGCTGGTCCTCACTGCCTCCTGGAACCCCTTCAAATGCCCCACACAATTTCGCCATCTCTGCTTCCCTGCGCACTCTAGCCTCAAAAGCACCTTTTTTCACTCTTGGCCCCCTCCGGAGCAAAAAAGACAAACGTCCAGCTTTTGCTGCCACAGCAAAGGTGCCAGCGGGGAAAAGTGATGCTGGTCCTCACTGCCTCCTGGAACCCCTTCAAATGCCCCACACAATTTGGCCCTCTCTCCTTCCCTGCGGAATCTATCCTCAAAAGCACCTTTTTTCACTCTTGGCGCCCTCCAGAGCAAAAAAGACAAACGTCCAGCTTTTGCTGCCACAGCAAAGGTGCCAGCGGGGAAAAGTGATGCTGCTTCTCACTGCCTCCTGGAACCCCTTCAAATGCCCCACACAATTTGGCCCTCTCTGCTTTCCTCCGGACACTATCCTAAAAAGCACCTTTTTTCACTCTTGGCGCCCTCCAGAGCAAAAAAGACAAACGTCCAGCTTTTGCTGCCAAAGCAATGGTGCCAGCAGCGAAAAGTGATGCTGGTCCTCACTGCCTCCTGGAACCCCTTCAAATGCCCCAAACAATTTGGCCCTCTCTGCTTTCCTGCGCACTCTATCCTCAAAAGCACCTTTTTTCACTCTTGGCGCCCTCCGGAGCAAAAATGACAAACGTCCAGCTTTTGCTGCCACAACAATGGTGCCAGCGGCGAAAAGTGATGCTGGTCCTCACTGCCTCCTGGAACCCCTTCAAATGCTCCACACAATTTGGCCCTCTCTGCTTTCCTGCGCACTCTAGCCTCAAAAGCGCCTTTTTTCACTCTTGGAGCCCTCCGGAGCAAAAAAGACAAACGTCCAGCTTTTGCTGCCACAGCAAAGGTGCCAGCGGGGAAAAGTGATGCTGGTCCTCACTGCCTCCTGGAACCCCTTCAAATGCCCCACACAATTTGGCCCTCTCTGCTTTCCTGCGCAATCTAGCCTCAATAGTACCTTTTTTCATTTTCGCCGCTGTTTGGAGCAAAAAAGACAAACGTCCAGCTTTTGCTGCTACAGCAAAAGTGCCAGCGGGGAAAAGTGATGCTGGTCCTCACTGCCTCCTGGAACCCCTTCAAATGCCCCACACAATTTGGCCCTCTCTGCTTTCCTGCGCACTCTATCCTCAAAAGCACCTTTTTTCACTTTCGCCGCTGTTTGGAGCAAAAAAGACAAACGTCCAGCTTTTGCTGCCACAGCAAAGGTGCCAGCGGGGAAAAGTGATGCTGGTCCTCACTGCCTCCTGGAACCCCTTCAAATGCCCCACACAATTTGGCCCTCTCTGCTTCCCTGCGGACTCTAGCCTCAAAAGCACCTTTTTTCACTCTTGGCGCCCTGCGGAGCAAAAAAGACAAACGTCCAGCTTTTGCTGCCACAGCAAAGGTGCCAGCGGGGAAAAGTGATGCTGCTTCTCACTGCCTCCTGGAACCCCTTCAAATGCCCCACACAATTTGGCCCTCTCTGCTTTCCTGCGGACACTATCCTCAAAAGCACCTTTTTTCACTCTTGGCGCCCTGCGGAGCAAAAAAGACAAACGTCCAGCTTTTGCTGCCACAGCAATGCTGCCAGCAGCGAAAAGTGATGCTGGTCCTCACTGCCTCCAGGAACCCCTTCAAATGCCCCACACAATTTGGCCCTCTCTGCTTTTCTGCGGACTCTAGCCTCAAAAGCACCTTTTTTCACTCTTGGCGCCCTCCGGAGCAAAAAAGACAAACGTCCAGCTTTTGCTGCCACAGCAAAGGTGCCAGCGGGGAAAAGTGATGCTGGTCCTCACTGCCTCCAGGAACCCCTTCAAATGCCCCACACAATTTGGCCCTCTCTGCTTTTTTGCGCACTCTAGCCTCAAAAGCACCTTTTTTCACTTTCGCCGCTGTTTGGAGCAAAAAAGACAAACGTCCAGCTTTTGCTGCTACAGCAAAGGTGCCAGCGGGGAAAAGTGATGCTGGTCCTCACTGCCTCCTGGAACCCCTTCAAATGCCCCACACAATTTGGCCCTCTCTGCTTTCCTGCGCACTCTCTCCTCAAAAGCACCTTTTATCACTTTCGCCGCTGTTTGGAGCAAAAAAGACAAAAGTCCAGCTTTTGCTGCCACAGCAAAGGTGCCAGCGGGGAAAAGTGATGCTGGTCCTCACTGCCTCCTGGAACGCCTTCAAATGCCCCAGGCAATTTGGCCCTCTCTGCTTCCCTGCGCACTCTAGCCTCAAAAGCACCTTTTTTGACTCTTGGCGCCCTCCGGAGCAAAAAAGACAAACGTCCAGCTTTTGCTGCCACAGCAAAGGTGCCAGCGGGGAAAAGTGATGCTGGTCCTCACTGCCTCCTGGAACCCCTTCAAATGCCCCACACAATTTCGCCATCTCTGCTTCCCTGCGCACTCTAGCCTCAAAAGCACCTTTTTTCACTTTCGCCGCTGTTTGGAGCAAAAAAGACAAACGTCCAGCTTTTGCTGCCACAGCAAAGGTGCCAGCGGGGAAAAGTGATGCTGGTCCTCACTGCCTCCTGGAACCCCTTCAAATGCCCCACACAATTTGGCCCTCTCTGCTTTCCAGCGCACTCTATCCTCAAAAGCACCTTTTTTCACTCTTGGCGCCCTCCGGAGCAAAAAAGACAAACGTCCAGCTTTTGCTGCCACAGCAAAGGTGACAGCGGGGAAAAGTGATGCTGGTCCTCACTGCCTCCTGGAACCCCTTCAAATGCCCCACACAATTTGGCCCTCTCTGCTTTCCTGCGGACACTATCCTCAAAAGCACCTTTTTTCACTCTTGGCGCCCTGCGGAGCAAAAAAGACAAACGTCCAGCTTTTGCTGCCACAGCAATGGTGCCAGCAGCGAAAAGTGATGCTGGTCCTCACTGCCTCCTGGAACCCCTTCAAATGCCCCACACAATTTGGCCCTCTCTGCTTTCCTGCGCACTCTAGCCTCAAAAGCACCTTTTTTCACTCTTGGCGCCCTCCGGAGCAAAAAAGACAAACGTCCAGCTTTTGCTGCCACAGCAAAGGTGCCAGCGGGGAAAAGTGATGCTGGTCCTCACTGCCTCCTGGAACCCCTTCAAATGCCCCACACAATTTGGTCCTCTCTGCTTCCCTGCGGACTCTAGCCTCAAAAGCACCTTTTTTCACTCTTGGCGCCCTCCAGAGCAAAAAAGACAAACGTCCATCTATTGCTGCCACAGCAAAGGTGCCAGCGGGGAAAAGTGATGCTGGTCCTCACTGCCTCCTGGAACCCCTTCAAATGCCCCACACAATTTGGCCCTCTCTGCTTTCCTGCGGACTCTAGCCTCAAAAGCACCTTTTTTCACTCTTGGCCCCCTCCGGAGCAAAAAAGACAAACGTCCAGCTTTTGCTGCCACAGCAAAGGTGCCAGCGGGGAAAAGTGATGCTGGTCCTCACTGCCTCCTGGAACCCCTTCAAATGCCCCACACAATTTGGCCCTCTCTCCTTCCCTGCGGAATCTATCCTCAAAAGCACCTTTTTTCACTCTTGGCGCCCTCCAGAGCAAAAAAGACAAACGTCCAGCTTTTGCTGCCACAGCAAAGGTGCCAGCGGGGAAAAGTGATGCTGCTTCTCACTGCCTCCTGGAACCCCTTCAAATGCCCCACACAATTTGGCCCTCTCTGCTTTCCTGCGGACACTATCCTAAAAAGCACCTTTTTTCACTCTTGGCGCCCTCCAGAGCAAAAAAGACAAACGTCCAGCTTTTGCTGCCACAACAATGGTGCCAGCGGCGAAAAGTGATGCTGGTCCTCACTGCCTCCTGGAACCCCTTCAAATGCTCCACACAATTTGGCCCTCTCTGCTTTCCTGCGCACTCTAGCCTCAAAAGCGCCTTTTTTCACTCTTGGCGCCCTCCGGAGCAAAAAAGACAAACGTCCAGCTTTTGCTGCCACAGCAAAGGTGCCAGCGGGGAAAAGTGATGCTGGTCCTCACTGCCTCCTGGAACCCCTTCAAATGCCCCACACAATTTGGCCCTCTCTGCTTTCCTGCGCAATCTAGCCTCAATAGTACCTTTTTTCATTTTCGCCGCTGTTTGGAGCAAAAAAGACAAACGTCCAGCTTTTGCTGCTACAGCAAAAGTGCCAGCGGGGAAAAGTGATGCTGGTCCTCACTGCCTCCTGGAACCCCTTCAAATGCCCCACACAATTGGCCCTCTCTGCTTTCCTGCGCACTCTATCCTCAAAAGCACCTTTTTTCACTTTCGCCGCTGTTTGGAGCAAAAAAGACAAACGTCCAGCTTTTGCTGCCACAGCAAAGGTGCCAGCGGGGAAAAGTGATGCTGGTCCTCACTGCCTCCTGGAACCCCTTCAAATGCCCCACACAATTTGGCCCTCTCTGCTTCCCTGCGGACTCTAGCCTCAAAAGCACCTTTTTTCACTCTTGGCGCCCTCCGGAGCAAAAAAGACAAACGTCCAGCTTTTGCTGCCACAGCAATGCTGCCAGCAGCGAAAAGTGATGCTGGTCCTCACTGCCTCCAGGAACCCCTTCAAATGCCCCACACAATTTGGCCCTCTCTGCTTTTCTGCGGACTCTAGCCTCAAAAGCACCTTTTTTCACTCTTGGCGCCCTCCGGAGCAAAAAAGACAAACGTCCAGCTTTTGCTGCCACAGCAAAGGTGCCAGCGGGGAAAAGTGATGCTGGTCCTCACTGCCTCCTGGAACCCCTTCAAATGCCCCACACAATTTCGCCATCTCTGCTTCCCTGCGCACTCTAGCCTCAAAAGCACCTTTTTTCACTTTCGCCGCTGTTTGGAGCAAAAAAGAAAAACGTCCAGCTTTTGCTGCCACAGCAAAGGTGCCAGCGGGGAAAAGTGATGCTGGTCCTCACTGCCTCCTGGAACCCCTTCAAATGCCCCACACAATTTGGCCCTCTCTGCTTTCCAGCGCACTCTATCCTCAAAAGCACCTTTTTTCACTCTTGGCGCCCTCCGGAGCAAAAAAGACAAACGTCCAGCTTTTGCTGCCACAGCAAAGGTGACAGCGGGGAAAAGTGATGCTGGTCCTCACTGCCTCCTGGAACCCCTTCAAATGCCCCACACAATTTGGCCCTCTCTGCTTTCCTGCGGACACTATCCTCAAAAGCACCTTTTTTCACTCTTGGCGCCCTGCGGAGCAAAAAAGACAAACGTCCAGCTTTTGCTGCCACAGCAATGGTGCCAGCAGCGAAAAGTGATGCTGGTCCTCACTGCCTCCTGGAACCCCTTCAAATGCCCCCACACAATTTGGCCCTCTCTGCTTTCCTGCGCACTCTAGCCTCAAAAGCACCTTTTTTCACTCTTGGCGCCCTCCGGAGCAAAAAAGACAAACGTCCAGCTTTTGCTGCCACAGCAAAGGTGCCAGCGTGGAAAAGTGATGCTGGTCCTCACTGCCTCCTGGAACCCCTTCAAATGCCCAACACAATTTGGTCCTCTCTGCTTCCCTGCGGACTCTAGCCTTAAAAGCACCTTTTTTCACTCTTGGCGCCCTCCAGAGCAAAAAAGACAAACGTCCATCTATTGCTGCCACAGCAAAGGTGCCAGCGGGGAAAAGTGATGCTGGTCCTCACTGCCTCCTGGAACCCCTTCAAATGCCCCACACAATTTGGCCCTCTCTGCTTTCCTGCGGACTCTAGCCTCAAAAGCACCTTTTTTCACTCTTGGCCCCCTCCGGAGCAAAAAAGACAAACGTCCAGCTTTTGCTGCCACAGCAAAGGTGCCAGCGGGGAAAAGTGATGCTGGTCCTCACTGCCTCCTGGAACCCCTTCAAATGCCCCACACAATTTGGCCCTCTCTCCTTCCCTGCGGAATCTATCCTCAAAAGCACCTTTTTTCACTCTTGGCGCCCTCCAGAGCAAAAAAGACAAACGTCCAGCTTTTGCTGCCACAGCAAAGGTGCCAGCGGGGAAAAGTGATGCTGCTTCTCACTGCCTCCTGGAACCCCTTCAAATGCCCCACACAATTTGGCCCTCTCTGCTTTCCTCCGGACACTATCCTAAAAAGCACCTTTTTTCACTCTTGGCGCCCTCCAGAGCAAAAAAGACAAACGTCCAGCTTTTGCTGCCAAAGCAATGGTGCCAGCAGCGAAAAGTGATGCTGGTCCTCACTGCCTCCTGGAACCCCTTCAAATGCCCCAAACAATTTGGCCCTCTCTGCTTTCCTGCGCACTCTATCCTCAAAAGCACCTTTTTTCACTCTTGGCGCCCTCCGGAGCAAAAATGACAAACGTCCAGCTTTTGCTGCCACAACAATGGTGCCAGCGGCGAAAAGTGATGCTGGTCCTCACTGCCTCCTGGAACCCCTTCAAATGCTCCACACAATTTGGCCCTCTCTGCTTTCCTGCGCACTCTAGCCTCAAAAGCGCCTTTTTTCACTCTTGGCGCCCTCCGGAGCAAAAAAGACAAACGTCCAGCTTTTGCTGCCACAGCAAAGGTGCCAGCGGGGAAAAGTGATGCTGGTCCTCACTGCCTCCTGGAACCCCTTCAAATGCCCCACACAATTTGGCCCTCTCTGCTTTCCTGCGCAATCTAGCCTCAATAGTACCTTTTTTCATTTTCGCCGCTGTTTGGAGCAAAAAAGACAAACGTCCAGCTTTTGCTGCTACAGCAAAAGTGCCAGCGGGGAAAAGTGATGCTGGTCCTCACTGCCTCCTGGAACCCCTTCAAATGCCCCACACAATTTGGCCCTCTCTGCTTTCCTGCGCACTCTATCCTCAAAAGCACCTTTTTTCACTTTCGCCGCTGTTTGGAGCAAAAAAGACAAACGTCCAGCTTTTGCTGCCACAGCAAAGGTGCCAGCGGGGAAAAGTGATGCTGGTCCTCACTGCCTCCTGGAACCCCTTCAAATGCCCCACACAATTTGGCCCTCTCTGCTTCCCTGCGGACTCTAGCCTCAAAAGCACCTTTTTTCACTCTTGGCGCCCTGCGGAGCAAAAAAGACAAACGTCCAGCTTTTGCTGCCACAGCAAAGGTGCCAGCGGGGAAAAGTGATGCTGCTTCTCACTGCCTCCTGGAACCCCTTCAAATGCCCCACACAATTTGGCCCTCTCTGCTTTCCTGCGGACACTATCCTCAAAAGCACCTTTTTTCACTCTTGGCGCCCTGCGGAGCAAAAAAGACAAACGTCCAGCTTTTGCTGCCACAGCAATGCTGCCAGCAGCGAAAAGTGATGCTGGTCCTCACTGCCTCCAGGAACCCCTTCAAATGCCCCACACAATTTGGCCCTCTCTGCTTTTCTGCGGACTCTAGCCTCAAAAGCACCTTTTTTCACTCTTGGCGCCCTCCGGAGCAAAAAAGACAAACGTCCAGCTTTTGCTGCCACAGCAAAGGTGCCAGCGGGGAAAAGTGATGCTGGTCCTCACTGCCTCCAGGAACCCCTTCAAATGCCCCACACAATTTGGCCCTCTCTGCTTTTTTGCGCACTCTAGCCTCAAAAGCACCTTTTTTCACTTTCGCCGCTGTTTGGAGCAAAAAAGACAAACGTCCAGCTTTTGCTGCTACAGCAAAGGTGCCAGCGGGGAAAAGTGATGCTGGTCCTCACTGCCTCCTGGAACCCCTTCAAATGCCCCACACAATTTGGCCCTCTCTGCTTTCCTGCGCACTCTCTCCTCAAAAGCACCTTTTATCACTTTCGCCGCTGTTTGGAGCAAAAAAGACAAAAGTCCAGCTTTTGCTGCCACAGCAAAGGTGCCAGCGGGGAAAAGTGATGCTGGTCCTCACTGCCTCCTGGAACGCCTTCAAATGCCCCAGGCAATTTGGCCCTCTCTGCTTCCCTGCGCACTCTAGCCTCAAAAGCACCTTTTTTGACTCTTGGCGCCCTCCGGAGCAAAAAAGACAAACGTCCAGCTTTTGCTGCCACAGCAAAGGTGCCAGCGGGGAAAAGTGATGCTGGTCCTCACTGCCTCCTGGAACCCCTTCAAATGCCCCACACAATTTCGCCATCTCTGCTTCCCTGCGCACTCTAGCCTCAAAAGCACCTTTTTTCACTTTCGCCGCTGTTTGGAGCAAAAAAGACAAACGTCCAGCTTTTGCTGCCACAGCAAAGGTGCCAGCGGGGAAAAGTGATGCTGGTCCTCACTGCCTCCTGGAACCCCTTCAAATGCCCCACACAATTTGGCCCTCTCTGCTTTCCAGCGCACTCTATCCTCAAAAGCACCTTTTTTCACTCTTGGCGCCCTCCGGAGCAAAAAAGACAAACGTCCAGCTTTTGCTGCCACAGCAAAGGTGACAGCGGGGAAAAGTGATGCTGGTCCTCACTGCCTCCTGGAACCCCTTCAAATGCCCCACACAATTTGGCCCTCTCTGCTTTCCTGCGGACACTATCCTCAAAAGCACCTTTTTTCACTCTTGGCGCCCTGCGGAGCAAAAAAGACAAACGTCCAGCTTTTGCTGCCACAGCAATGGTGCCAGCAGCGAAAAGTGATGCTGGTCCTCACTGCCTCCTGGAACCCCTTCAAATGCCCCACACAATTTGGCCCTCTCTGCTTTCCTGCGCACTCTAGCCTCAAAAGCACCTTTTTTCACTCTTGGCGCCCTCCGGAGCAAAAAAGACAAACGTCCAGCTTTTGCTGCCACAGCAAAGGTGCCAGCGGGGAAAAGTGATGCTGGTCCTCACTGCCTCCTGGAACCCCTTCAAATGCCCCACACAATTTGGTCCTCTCTGCTTCCCTGCGGACTCTAGCCTCAAAAGCACCTTTTTTCACTCTTGGCGCCCTCCAGAGCAAAAAAGACAAACGTCCATCTATTGCTGCCACAGCAAAGGTGCCAGCGGGGAAAAGTGATGCTGGTCCTCACTGCCTCCTGGAACCCCTTCAAATGCCCCACACAATTTGGCCCTCTCTGCTTTCCTGCGGACTCTAGCCTCAAAAGCACCTTTTTTCACTCTTGGCCCCCTCCGGAGCAAAAAAGACAAACGTCCAGCTTTTGCTGCCACAGCAAAGGTGCCAGCGGGGAAAAGTGATGCTGGTCCTCACTGCCTCCTGGAACCCCTTCAAATGCCCCACACAATTTGGCCCTCTCTCCTTCCCTGCGGAATCTATCCTCAAAAGCACCTTTTTTCACTCTTGGCGCCCTCCAGAGCAAAAAAGACAAACGTCCAGCTTTTGCTGCCACAGCAAAGGTGCCAGCGGGGAAAAGTGATGCTGCTTCTCACTGCCTCCTGGAACCCCTTCAAATGCCCCACACAATTTGGCCCTCTCTGCTTTCCTGCGGACACTATCCTAAAAAGCACCTTTTTTCACTCTTGGCGCCCTCCAGAGCAAAAAAGACAAACGTCCAGCTTTTGCTGCCACAACAATGGTGCCAGCGGCGAAAAGTGATGCTGGTCCTCACTGCCTCCTGGAACCCCTTCAAATGCTCCACACAATTTGGCCCTCTCTGCTTTCCTGCGCACTCTAGCCTCAAAAGCGCCTTTTTTCACTCTTGGCGCCCTCCGGAGCAAAAAAGACAAACGTCCAGCTTTTGCTGCCACAGCAAAGGTGCCAGCGGGGAAAAGTGATGCTGGTCCTCACTGCCTCCTGGAACCCCTTCAAATGCCCCACACAATTTGGCCCTCTCTGCTTTCCTGCGCAATCTAGCCTCAATAGTACCTTTTTTCATTTTCGCCGCTGTTTGGAGCAAAAAAGACAAACGTCCAGCTTTTGCTGCTACAGCAAAAGTGCCAGCGGGGAAAAGTGATGCTGGTCCTCACTGCCTCCTGGAACCCCTTCAAATGCCCCACACAATTTGGCCCTCTCTGCTTTCCTGCGCACTCTATCCTCAAAAGCACCTTTTTTCACTTTCGCCGCTGTTTGGAGCAAAAAAGACAAACGTCCAGCTTTTGCTGCCACAGCAAAGGTGCCAGCGGGGAAAAGTGATGCTGGTCCTCACTGCCTCCTGGAACCCCTTCAAATGCCCCACACAATTTGGCCCTCTCTGCTTCCCTGCGGACTCTAGCCTCAAAAGCACCTTTTTTCACTCTTGGCGCCCTCCGGAGCAAAAAAGACAAACGTCCAGCTTTTGCTGCCACAGCAAAGGTGCCAGCGGGGAAAAGTGATGCTGGTCCTCACTGCCTCCTGGAACCCCTTCAAATGCCCCACACAATTTGGCCCTCTCTGCTTCCCTGCGGACTCTAGCCTCAAAAGCACCTTTTTTCACTCTTGGCGCCCTCCGGAGCAAAAAAGACAAACGTCCAGCTTTTGCTGCCACAGCAAAGGTGCCAGCGGGGAAAAGTGATGCTGCTTCTCACTGCCTCCTGGAACCCCTTCAAATGCCCCACACAATTTGGCCCTCTCTGCTTTCCTGCGGACACTATCCTCAAAAGCACCTTTTTTCACTCTTGGCGCCCTGCGGAGCAAAAAAGACAAACGTCCAGCTTTTGCTGCCACAGCAATGCTGCCAGCAGCGAAAAGTGATGCTGGTCCTCACTGCCTCCAGGAACCCCTTCAAATGCCCCACACAATTTGGCCCTCTCTGCTTTTCTGCGGACTCTAGCCTCAAAAGCACCTTTTTTCACTCTTGGCGCCCTCCGGAGCAAAAAAGACAAACGTCCAGCTTTTGCTGCCACAGCAAAGGTGCCAGCGGGGAAAAGTGATGCTGGTCCTCACTGCCTCCAGGAACCCCTTCAAATGCCCCACACAATTTGGCCCTCTCTGCTTTTTTGCGCACTCTAGCCTCAAAAGCACCTTTTTTCACTTTCGCCGCTGTTTGGAGCAAAAAAGACAAACGTCCAGCTTTTGCTGCTACAGCAAAGGTGCCAGCGGGGAAAAGTGATGCTGGTCCTCACTGCCTCCTGGAACCCCTTCAAATGCCCCACACAATTTGGCCCTCTCTGCTTTCCTGCGCACTCTATCCTCAAAAGCACCTTTTATCACTTTCGCCGCTGTTTGGAGCAAAAAAGACAAAAGTCCAGCTTTTGCTGCCACAGCAAAGGTGCCAGCGGGGAAAAGTGATGCTGGTCCTCACTGCCTCCTGGAACGCCTTCAAATGCCCCAGGCAATTTGGCCCTCTCTGCTTCCCTGCGCACTCTAGCCTCAAAAGCACCTTTTTTCACTCTTGGCGCCCTCCGGAGCAAAAAAGACAAACGTCCAGCTTTTGCTGCCACAGCAAAGGTGCCAGCGGGGAAAAGTGATGCTGGTCCTCACTGCCTCCTGGAACCCCTTCAAATGCCCCACACAATTTCGCCATCTCTGCTTCCCTGCGCACTCTAGCCTCAAAAGCACCTTTTTTCACTTTCGCCGCTGTTTGGAGCAAAAAAGAAAAACGTCCAGCTTTTGCTGCCACAGCAAAGGTGCCAGCGGGGAAAAGTGATGCTGGTCCTCACTGCCTCCTGGAACCCCTTCAAATGCCCCACACAATTTGGCCCTCTCTGCTTTCCAGCGCACTCTATCCTCAAAAGCACCTTTTTTCACTCTTGGCGCCCTCCGGAGCAAAAAAGACAAACGTCCAGCTTTTGCTGCCACAGCAAATGAGACAGCGGGGAAAAGTGATGCTGGTCCTCACTGCCTCCTGGAACCCCTTCAAATGCCCCACACAATTTGGCCCTCTCTGCTTTCCTGCGGACACTATCCTCAAAAGCACCTTTTTTCACTCTTGGCGCCCTGCGGAGCAAAAAAGACAAACGTCCAGCTTTTGCTGCCACAGCAATGGTGCCAGCAGCGAAAAGTGATGCTGGTCCTCACTGCCTCCTGGAACCCCTTCAAATGCCCCACACAATTTGGCCCTCTCTGCTTTCCTGCGCACTCTAGCCTCAAAAGCACCTTTTTTCACTCTTGGCGCCCTCCGGAGCAAAAAAGACAAACGTCCAGCTTTTGCTGCCACAGCAAAGGTGCCAGCGTGGAAAAGTGATGCTGGTCCTCACTGCCTCCTGGAACCCCTTCAAATGCCCCACACAATTTGGTCCTCTCTGCTTCCCTGCGGACTCTAGCCTCAAAAGCACCTTTTTTCACTCTTGGCGCCCTCCAGAGCAAAAAAGACAAACGTCCATCTATTGCTGCCACAGCAAAGGTACCAGCGGGGAAAAGTGATGCTGGTCCTCACTGCCTCCTGGAACCCCTTCAAATGCCCCACACAATTTGGCCCTCTCTGCTTTCCTGCGGACTCTAGCCTCAAAAGCACCTTTTTTCACTCTTGGCCCCCTCCGGAGCAAAAAAGACAAACGTCCAGCTTTTGCTGCCACAGCAAAGGTGCCAGCGGGGAAAAGTGATGCTGGTCCTCACTGCCTCCTGGAACCCCTTCAAATGCCCCACACAATTTGGCCCTCTCTCCTTCCCTGCGGAATCTATCCTCAAAAGCACCTTTTTTCACTCTTGGCGCCCTCCAGAGCAAAAAAGACAAACGTCCAGCTTTTGCTGCCACAGCAAAGGTGCCAGCGGGGAAAAGTGATGCTGCTTCTCACTGCCTCCTGGAACCCCTTCAAATGCCCCACACAATTTGGCCCTCTCTGCTTTCCTGCGCAATCTAGCCTCAATAGTACCTTTTTTCATTTTCGCCGCTGTTTGGAGCAAAAAAGACAAACGTCCAGCTTTTGCTGCTACAGCAAAAGTGCCAGCGGGGAAAAGTGATGCTGGTCCTCACTGCCTCCAGGAACCCCTTCAAATGCCCCACACAATTTGGCCCTCTCTGCTTTTTTGCGCACTCTAGCCTCAAAAGCACCTTTTTTCACTTTCGCCGCTGTTTGGAGCAAAAAAGACAAACGTCCAGCTTTTGCTGCTACAGCAAAGGTGCCAGCGGGGAAAAGTGATGCTGGTCCTCACTGCCTCCTGGAACCCCTTCAAATGCCCCACACAATTTGGCCCTCTCTGCTTTCCTGCGCACTCTATCCTCAAAAGCACCTTTTATCACTTTCGCCGCTGTTTGGAGCAAAAAAGACAAAAGTCCAGCTTTTGCTGCCACAGCAAAGGTGCCAGCGGGGAAAAGTGATGCTGGTCCTCACTGCCTCCTGGAACGCCTTCAAATGCCCCAGGCAATTTGGCCCTCTCTGCTTCCCTGCGCACTCTAGCCTCAAAAGCACCTTTTGTCACTCTTGGCGCCCTCCGGAGCAAAAAAGACAAACGTCCAGCTTTTGCTGCCACAGCAAAGGTGCCAGCGGGGAAAAGTGATGCTGGTCCTCACTGCCTCCTGGAACCCCTTCAAATGCCCCACACAATTTCGCCATCTCTGCTTCCCTGCGCACTCTAGCCTCAAAAGCACCTTTTTTCACTTTCGCCGCTGTTTGGAGCAAAAAAGAAAAACGTCCAGCTTTTGCTGCCACAGCAAAGGTGCCAGCGGGGAAAAGTGATGCTGGTCCTCACTGCCTCCTGGAACCCCTTCAAATGCCCCACACAATTTGGCCCTCTCTGCTTTCCAGCGCACTCTATCCTCAAAAGCACCTTTTTTCACTCTTGGCGCCCTCCGGAGCAAAAAAGACAAACGTCCAGCTTTTGCTGCCACAGCAAAGGTGACAGCGGGGAAAAGTGATGCTGGTCCTCACTCCCCACACAATTTGGCCCTCTCTGCTTTCCTGCGGACACTATCCTCAAAAGCACCTTTTTTCACTCTTGGCGCCCTGCGGAGCAAAAAAGACAAACGTCCAGCTTTTGCTGCCACAGCAATGGTGCCAGCAGCGAAAAGTGATGCTGGTCCTCACTGCCTCCTGGAACCCCTTCAAATGCCCCACACAATTTGGCCCTCTCTGCTTTCCTGCGCACTCTAGCCTCAAAAGCACCTTTTTTCACTCTTGGCGCCCTCCGGAGCAAAAAAGACAAACGTCCAGCTTTTGCTGCCACAGCAAAGGTGCCAGCGTGGAAAAGTGATGCTGGTCCTCACTGCCTCCTGGAACCCCTTCAAATGCCCCACACAATTTGGTCCTCTCTGCTTCCCTGCGGACTCTAGCCTCAAAAAGCACCTTTTTTCACTCTTGGCGCCCTCCAGAGCAAAAAAGACAAACGTCCATCTATTGCTGCCACAGCAAAGGTGCCAGCGGGAAAAGTGATGCTGGTCCTCACTGCCTCCTGGAACCCCTTCAAATGCCCCACACAATTTGGCCCTCTCTGCTTTCCTGCGGACTCTAGCCTCAAAAGCACCTTTTTTCACTCTTGGCCCCCTCCGGAGCAAAAAGACAAACGTCCAGCTTTTGCTGCCACAGCAAAGGTGCCAGCGGGGAAAAGTGATGCTGGTCCTCACTGCCTCCTGGAACCCCTTCAAATGCCCCACACAATTTGGCCCTCTCTCCTTCCCTGCGGAATCTATCCTCAAAAGCACCTTTTTTCACTCTTGGCGCCCTCCAGAGCAAAAAGACAAACGTCCAGCTTTTGCTGCCACAGCAAAGGTGCCAGCGGGGAAAAGTGATGCTGCTTCTCACTGCCTCCTGGAACCCCTTCAAATGCCCCACACAATTTGGCCCTCTCTGCTTTCCTGCGGACACTATCCTAAAAAGCACCTTTTTTCACTCTTGGCGCCCTCCAGAGCAAAAAAGACAAACGTCCAGCTTTTGCTGCCACAACAATGGTGCCAGCGGCGAAAAGTGATGCTGGTCCTCACTGCCTCCTGGAACCCCTTCAAATGCTCCACACAATTTGGCCCTCTCTGCTTTCCTGCGCACTCTAGCCTCAAAAGCGCCTTTTTTCACTCTTGGCGCCCTCCGGAGCAAAAAAGACAAACGTCCAGCTTTTGCTGCCACAGCAAAGGTGCCAGCGGGGAAAAGTGATGCTGGTCCTCACTGCCTCCTGGAACCCCTTCAAATGCCCCACACAATTTGGCCCTCTCTGCTTTCCTGCGCAATCTAGCCTCAATAGTACCTTTTTTCATTTTCGCCGCTGTTTGGAGCAAAAAAGACAAACGTCCAGCTTTTGCTGCTACAGCAAAAGTGCCAGCGGGGAAAAGTGATGCTGGTCCTCACTGCCTCCTGGAACCCCTTCAAATGCCCCACACAATTTGGCCCTCTCTGCTTTCCTGCGCACTCTATCCTCAAAAGCACCTTTTTTCACTTTCGCCGCTGTTTGGAGCAAAAAAGACAAACGTCCAGCTTTTGCTGCCACAGCAAAGGTGCCAGCGGGGAAAAGTGATGCTGGTCCTCACTGCCTCCTGGAACCCCTTCAAATGCCCCACACAATTTGGCCCTCTCTGCTTCCCTGCGGACTCTAGCCTCAAAAGCACCTTTTTTCACTCTTGGCGCCCTCCGGAGCAAAAAAGACAAACGTCCAGCTTTTGCTGCCACAGCAAAGGTGCCAGCGGGGAAAAGTGATGCTGGTCCTCACTGCCTCCAGGAACCCCTTCAAATGCCCCACACAATTTGGCCCTCTCTGCTTTTTTGCGCACTCTAGCCTCAAAAGCACCTTTTTTCACTTTCGCCGCTGTTTGGAGCAAAAAAGACAAACGTCCAGCTTTTGCTGCTACAGCAAAGGTGCCAGCGGGGAAAAGTGATGCTGGTCCTCACTGCCTCCTGGAACCCCTTCAAATGCCCCACACAATTTGGCCCTCTCTGCTTTCCTGCGCACTCTATCCTCAAAAGCACCTTTTATCACTTTCGCCGCTGTTTGGAGCAAAAAAGACAAAAGTCCAGCTTTTGCTGCCACAGCAAAGGTGCCAGCGGGGAAAAGTGATGCTGGTCCTCACTGCCTCCTGGAACGCCTTCAAATGCCCCAGGCAATTTGGCCCTCTCTGCTTCCCTGCGCACTCTAGCCTCAAAAGCACCTTTTGTCACTCTTGGCGCCCTCCGGAGCAAAAAAGACAAACGTCCAGCTTTTGCTGCCACAGCAAAGGTGCCAGCGGGGAAAAGTGATGCTGGTCCTCACTGCCTCCTGGAACCCCTTCAAATGCCCCACACAATTTCGCCATCTCTGCTTCCCTGCGCACTCTAGCCTCAAAAGCACCTTTTTTCACTTTCGCCGCTGTTTGGAGCAAAAAAGAAAAACGTCCAGCTTTTGCTGCCACAGCAAAGGTGCCAGCGGGGAAAAGTGATGCTGGTCCTCACTGCCTCCTGGAACCCCTTCAAATGCCCCACACAATTTGGCCCTCTCTGCTTTCCAGCGCACTCTATCCTCAAAAGCACCTTTTTTCACTCTTGGCGCCCTCCGGAGCAAAAAAGACAAACGTCCAGCTTTTGCTGCCACAGCAAAGGTGACAGCGGGGAAAAGTGATGCTGGTCCTCACTGCCTCCTGGAACCCCTTCAAATGCCCCACACAATTTGGCCCTCTCTGCTTTCCTGCGGACACTATCCTCAAAAGCACCTTTTTTCACTCTTGGCACCCTGCGGAGCAAAAAAGACAAACGTCCAGCTTTTGCTGCCACAGCAATGGTGCCAGCAGCGAAAAGTGATGCTGGTCCTCACTGCCTCCTGGAACCCCTTCAAATGCCCCACACAATTTGGCCCTCTCTGCTTTCCTGCGCACTCTAGCCTCAAAAGCACCTTTTTTCACTCTTGGCGCCCTCCGGAGCAAAAAAGACAAACGTCCAGCTTTTGCTGCCACAGCAAAGGTGCCAGCGGGGAAAAGTGATGCTGGTCCTCACTGCCTCCTGGAACCCCTTCAAATGCCCCACACAATTTGGTCCTCTCTGCTTCCCTGCGGACTCTAGCCTCAAAAGCACCTTTTTTCACTCTTGGCGCCCTCCAGAGCAAAAAAGACAAACGTCCATCTATTGCTGCCACAGCAAAGGTGCCAGCGGGGAAAAGTGATGCTGGTCCTCACTGCCTCCTGGAACCCCTTCAAATGCCCCACACAATTTGGTCCTCTCTGCTTCCCTGCGGACTCTAGCCTCAAAAGCACCTTTTTTCACTCTTGGCGCCCTCCAGAGCAAAAAAGACAAACGTCCATCTATTGCTGCCACAGCAAAGGTGCCAGCGGGGAAAAGTGATGCTGGTCCTCACTGCCTCCTGGAACCCCTTCAAATGCCCCACACAATTTGGCCCTCTCTGCTTTCCTGCGCACTCTAGCCTCAAAAGCACCTTTTTTCACTCTTGGCCCCCTCCGGAGCAAAAAAGACAAACGTCCAGCTTTTGCTGCCACAGCAAAGGTGCCAGCGGGGAAAAGTGATGCTGGTCCTCACTGCCTCCTGGAACCCCTTCAAATGCCCCACACAATTTGGCCCTCTCTCCTTCCCTGCGGAATCTATCCTCAAAAGCACCTTTTTTCACTCTTGGCGCCCTCCAGAGCAAAAAAGACAAACGTCCAGCTTTTGCTGCCACAGCAAAGGTGCCAGCGGGGAAAAGTGATGCTGCTTCTCACTGCCTCCTGGAACCCCTTCAAATGCCCCACACAATTTGGCCCTCTCTGCTTTCCTGCGGACACTATCCTAAAAAGCACCTTTTTTCACTCTTGGCGCCCTCCAGAGCAAAAAAGACAAACGTCCAGCTTTTGCTGCCACAACAATGGTGCCAGCGGCGAAAAGTGATGCTGGTCCTCACTGCCTCCTGGAACCCCTTCAAATGCTCCACACAATTTGGCCCTCTCTGCTTTCCTGCGCACTCTAGCCTCAAAAGCGCCTTTTTTCACTCTTGGCGCCCTCCGGAGCAAAAAAGACAAACGTCCAGCTTTTGCTGCCACAGCAAAGGTGCCAGCGGGGAAAAGTGATGCTGGTCCTCACTGCCTCCTGGAACCCCTTCAAATGCCCCACACAATTTGGCCCTCTCTGCTTTCCTGCGCAATCTAGCCTCAATAGTACCTTTTTTCATTTTCGCCGCTGTTTGGAGCAAAAAAGACAAACGTCCAGCTTTTGCTGCTACAGCAAAAGTGCCAGCGGGGAAAAGTGATGCTGGTCCTCACTGCCTCCTGGAACCCCTTCAAATGCCCCACACAATTTGGCCCTCTCTGCTTTCCTGCGCACTCTATCCTCAAAAGCACCTTTTTTCACTTTCGCCGCTGTTTGGAGCAAAAAAGACAAACGTCCAGCTTTTGCTGCCACAGCAAAGGTGCCAGCGGGGAAAAGTGATGCTGGTCCTCACTGCCTCCTGGAACCCCTTCAAATGCCCCACACAATTTGGCCCTCTCTGCTTCCCTGCGGACTCTAGCCTCAAAAGCACCTTTTTTCACTCTTGGCGCCCTCCGGAGCAAAAAAGACAAACGTCCAGCTTTTGCTGCCACAGCAAAGGTGCCAGCGGGGAAAAGTGATGCTGGTCCTCACTGCCTCCAGGAACCCCTTCAAATGCCCCACACAATTTGGCCCTCTCTGCTTTTCTGCGCACTCTAGCCTCAAAAGCACCTTTTTTCACTTTCGCCGCTGTTTGGAGCAAAAAAGACAAACGTCCAGCTTTTGCTGCTACAGCAAAGGTGCCAGCGGGGAAAAGTGATGCTGGTCCTCACTGCCTCCTGGAACCCCTTCAAATGCCCCACACAATTTGGCCCTCTCTGCTTTCCTGCGCACTCTAGCCTCAAAAGCACCTTTTATCACTTTCGCCGCTGTTTGGAGCAAAAAAGACAAAAGTCCAGCTTTTGCTGCCACAGCAAAGGTGCCAGCGGGGAAAAGTGATGCTGGTCCTCACTGCCTCCTGGAACGCCTTCAAATGCCCCAGGCAATTTGGCCCTCTCTGCTTCCCTGCGCACTCTAGCCTCAAAAGCACCTTTTTTCACTCTTGGCGCCCTCCAGAGCAAAAAAGACAAACGTCCAGCTTTTGCTGCCACAGCAAAGGTGCCAGCGGGGAAAAGTGATGCTGGTCCTCACTGCCTCCTGGAACCCCTTCAAATGCCCCACACAATTTCGCCATCTCTGCTTCCCTGCGCACTCTAGCCTCAAAAGCACCTTTTTTCACTTTCGCCGCTGTTTGGAGCAAAAAAGAAAAACGTCCAGCTTTTGCTGCCACAGCAAAGGTGCCAGCGGGGAAAAGTGATGCTGGTCCTCACTGCCTCCTGGAACCCCTTCAAATGCCCCACACAATTTGGCCCTCTCTGCTTTCCAGCGCACTCTATCCTCAAAAGCACCTTTTTTCACTCTTGGCGCCCTCCGGAGCAAAAAAGACAAACGTCCAGCTTTTGCTGCCACAGCAAAGGTGACAGCGGGGAAAAGTGATGCTGGTCCTCACTGCCTCCTGGAACCCCTTCAAATGCCCCACACAATTTGGCCCTCTCTGCTTTCCTGCGGACACTATCCTCAAAAGCACCTTTTTTCACTCTTGGCGCCCTGCGGAGCAAAAAAGACAAACGTCCAGCTTTTGCTGCCACAGCAATGGTGCCAGCAGCGAAAAGTGATGCTGGTCCTCACTGCCTCCTGGAACCCCTTCAAATGCCCCACACAATTTGGCCCTCTCTGCTTTCCTGCGCACTCTAGCCTCAAAAGCACCTTTTTTCACTCTTGGCGCCCTCCGGAGCAAAAAAGACAAACGTCCAGCTTTTGCTGCCACAGCAAAGGTGCCAGCGTGGAAAAGTGATGCTGGTCCTCACTGCCTCCTGGAACCCCTTCAAATGCCCCACACAATTTGGCCCTCTCTGCTTCCCTGCGGACTCTAGCCTCAAAAGCACCTTTTTTCACTCTTGGCGCCCTCCAGAGCAAAAAAGACAAACGTCCATCTATTGCTGCCACAGCAAAGGTGCCAGCGGGGAAAAGTGATGCTGGTCCTCACTGCCTCCTGGAACCCCTTCAAATGCCCCACACAATTTGGCCCTCTCTGCTTTCCTGCGGACTCTAGCCTCAAAAGCACCTTTTTTCACTCTTGGCCCCCTCCGGAGCAAAAAAGACAAACGTCCAGCTTTTGCTGCCACAGCAAAGGTGCCAGCGGGGAAAAGTGATGCTGGTCCTCACTGCCTCCTGGAACCCCTTCAAATGCCCCACACAATTTGGCCCTCTCTCCTTCCCTGCGGAATCTATCCTCAAAAGCACCTTTTTTCACTCTTGGCGCCCTCCAGAGCAAAAAAGACAAACGTCCATCTTTTGCTGCCACAGCAAAGGTGCCAGCGGGGAAAAGTGATGCTGGTCCTCACTGCCTCCTGGAACCCCTTCAAATGCCCCACACAATTTGGCCCTCTCTGCTTTCCTGCGGACTCTAGCCTCAAAAGCACCTTTTTTCACTTTCGCCGCTGTTTGGATCAAAAAAGACAAACGTCCAGCTTTTGCTGCTACAGCAAAGGTGCCAGCGGGGAAAAGTGATGCTGGTCCTCACTGCCTCCTGGAACCCCTTCAAATGCCCCACACAATTTGGCCCTCTCTGCTTTCCTGCGGACTCTAGCCTCAAAAGCACCTTTTTTCACTCTTGGCGCCCTCCGGAGCAAAAAAAACAAACGTCCAGCTTTTGCTGCCACAGCAAAGGTGCCAGCGGGGAAAAGTGATGCTGGTCCTCACTGCCTCCTGGAACCCCTTCAAATGCCCCACACAATTTGGCCCTCTCTACTTTCCTGCGCACTCTAGCCTCAAAAGCACCTTTTTTCACTCTTGGCGCCCTCCGGAGCAAAAAAGACAAACGTCCATCTTTTGCTGCCACAGCAAAGGTGCCAGCGGGGAAAAGTGATGCTGGTCCTCACTGCCTCCTGGAACCCCTTCAAATGCCCCACACAATTTGGCCCTCTCTGCTTTCCTGTGCACTCTAGCCTCAAAAGCACCTTTTTTCACTTTCGCCGCTGTTTGGAGCAAAAAAGACAAACGTCCAGCTTTTGCTGCCACAGCAAAGGTGCCAGTGTGGAAAAGTGATGCTGGTCCTCACTGACTCCTGGAACCCCTTCAAATGCCCCACACAATTTGGCCCTCTCTGCTTTCCTGCACAATCTAGCCTCAATAGCAGCTTTTTTCACTTTCGCCGCTGTTTGGAGCAAAGAAGACAAACGTCCAGCTTTTGCTGCCACAGCAAAGGTGCCAGCGGGGAAAAGTGATGCTGGTCCTCACTGCCTTCTGGAACCCCTTCAAATGCCCCACACAATTTGGCCCTCTCTGCTTTCCTGCGCACTCTAGCCTCAAAAGCACCTTTTTTCACTCTTGGCGCCCTCCGTAGCAAAAAAGACAAACGTCCAGCTTTTGCTGCCACAGCAAAGGTGCCAGCGGGGAAAAGTCATGCTGGTCCTCACTGACTCCTGGAACCCCTTCAAATGCCCAACACAATTTGGCCCTCTCTGCTTTCCTGCGCACTCTATCCTCAAAAGCACCTTTTTTCACTTTCGCCGCTGTTTGGAGCAAAAAAGAAAAACGTCCAGCTTTTGCTGCCACAGCAAAGGTGCCAGCGGGGAAAAGTGATGCTGGTCCTCACTGCCTCCTGGAACCCCTTCAAATGCCCCACACAATTTGGCCCTCTCTGCTTCCCTGCGGACTCTAGCCTCAAAAGCACCTTTTTTCAGTCTTGGCGCCCTCCGGAGCAAAAAAGACAAACGTCCAGCTTTTGCTGCCACAGCAAAGGTGCCACCGGGGAAAAGTGATGCTGCTTCTCACTGCCTCCTGGAACCCCTTCAAATGCCCCACACAAATTGGCCCTCTCTTCTTTCCTGCGGACACTATCCTCAAAAGCACCTTTTTTCACTATTGGCGCCCTGCGGAGCAAAAAATACAAACGTCCAGCTTTTGCTGCCACAGCAATGGTGCCAGCAGCGAAAAGTGATGCTGGTCCTCACTGCCTCCTGGAACCCCTTCAAATGCCCCACACAATTTGGCCCTCTCTGCTTTCCTGCGCACTCTTGCCTCAAAAGTACCTTTTTTCACTCTTGGCACCCTCCAGAGCAAAAAAGACAAACGTCCAGCTTTTGCTGCCACAGCAAAGGTGCCAGCGGGGAAAAGTGATGCTGGTCCTCACTGCCTCCTGGAACCCCTTCAAATGCCCCAGACAATTTGGCCCTCTCTGCTTTCCTGCGCACTCTAGCCTCAAAAGCGCCTTTTTTCACTCTTGGTGCCCTGCGGAGCAAAAAAGACAAACGTCCAGCTTTTGCTGCCACAGCAAAGGTGCTAGCGGGGAAAAGTGATGCTGGTCCTCACTGCCTCCTGGAACCCCTTCAAATGCCCCACACAATTTGGCCCTCTCTGCTTTCCTGCGCAATCTAGCCTCAATAGCACCTTTTTTAACTTTCGCCGCTGTTTGGAGCAAAAAAGACAAACGTCCAGCTTTTGCTGCTACAGCAAATGTGCCAGCGGGGAAAAGTGATGCTGGTCCTCACTGCCTCCTGGAACCCCTTCAAATACCCCACACAATTTGGCCCTCTCTGCTTTCCTGCGCACTCTAGCCTCAAAAGCACCTTTTTTCACTTTCGCCGCTGTTTGTAGCAAAAAAGACAAACGTCCAGCTTTTGCTGCCACAGCAAAGGTGCCAGCGGGGAAAAGTGATGCTGGTCCTCACTGCCTCCTGGAACCCCTTCAAATGCCCCACACAATTTGGCCCTCTCTGCTTCCCTGCGGACTCTAGCCTCAAAAGCACCTTTTTTCACTCTTGGCGCCCTCCGGAGCAAAAAAGACAAACGTCCAGCTTTTGCTGCCACAGCAAAGGTGCCAGCGGGGAAAAGTGATGCTGCTTCTCACTGCCTCCTGGAACCCCTTCAAATGCCCCACACAATTTGGCCCTCTCTGATTTCCTGCGGACACTATCCTAAAAAGCACCTTTTTTCACTCTTGGCGCCCTCCGGAGCAAAAAAGACAAACGTCCAGCTTTTGCTGCCAAAGCAATGGTGCCAGCAGCGAAAAGTGATGCTGGTCCTCACTGCCTCCTGGAACCCCTTCAAATGCCCCACACAATTTGGCCCTCTCTGCTTTCCTGCGCACTCTATCCTCAAAAGCACGTTTTTTCACTCTTGGCGCCCTCCGGAGCAAAAAAGACAAACGTCCAGCTGTTGCTGCCACAACAATGGTGCCAGCGGCGAAAAGTGATGCTGGTCCTCACTGCCTCCTGGAACCCCTTCAAATGCTCCACACAATTTGGCCCTCTCTGCTTTCCTGCGCACTCTAGCCTCAAAAGCGCCTTTTTTCACTCTTGGCGACCTCCGGAGCAAAAAAGACAAACGTCCAGCTTTTGCTGCCACAGCAAAGGTGCCAGCGGGGAAAAGTCATGCTGGTCCTCACTGCCTCCTGGAACCCCTTCAAATGCCCCACACAATTTGGCCCTCTCTGCTTTCCTGCGCAATCTAGCCTCAATAGTACCTTTTTTCATTTTCGCCGCTGTTTGGAGCAAAAAAGACAAACGTCCAGCTTTTGCTGCTACAGCAAAAGTGCCAGCGGGGAAAAGTGATGCTGGTCCTCACTGCCTCCTGGAACCCCTTCAAATGCCCCACACAATTTGGCCCTCTCTGCTTTCCTGCGCACTCTATCCTCAAAAGCACCTTTTTTCACTTTCGCCGCTGTTTGGAGCAAAAAAGACAAACGTCCAGCTTTTGCTGCCACAGCAAAGGTGCCAGCGGGGAAAAGTGATGCTGGTCCTCACTGCCTCCTGGAACCCCTTCAAATGCCCCACACAATTCGGCCCTCTCTGCTTCCCTGCGGACTCTAGCCTCAAAAGCACCTTTTTTCACTCTTGGCGCCCTCCGGAGCAAAAAAGACAAACGTCCAGCTTTTGCTGCCACAGCAAAGGTGCCAGCGGGGAAAAGTGATGCTGCTTATCACTGCCTCCTGGAACCCCTTCAAATGCCCCACACAATTTGGCCCTCTCTGCTTTCCTGCGCACTCTAGCCTCAAAAGCACCATTTTTCACTCTTGGCGCCCTGCGGAGCAAAAAAGACAAACGTCCAGCTTTTGCTGCCACAGCAATGCTGCCAGCAGCGAAAAGTGATGCTGGTCCTCACTGCCTCCTGGAACCCCTTCAAATGCCCCACACAATTTGGCCCTCTCTGCTTTTCTGCGGACTCTAGCCTCAAAAGCACCTTTTTTCACTCTTGGCGCCCTCCGGAGCAAAAAAGACAAACGTCCAGCTTTTGCTGCCACAGCAAAGGTGCCAGCGGGGAAAAGTGATGCTGGTCCTCACTGCCTCCAGGAACCCCTTCAAATGCCCCACACAATTTGGCCCTCTCTGCTTTTTTGCGCACTCTAGCCTCAAAAGCACCTTTTTTCACTTTCGCCGCTGTTTGGAGCAAAAAAGACAAACGTCCAGCTTTTGCTGCTACAGCAAAGGTGCCAGCGGGGAAAAGTGATGCTGGTCCTCACTGCCTCCTGGAACCCCTTCAAATGCCCCACACAATTTGGCCCTCTCTGCTTTCCTGTGCACTCTAGCCTCAAAAGCGCCTTTTTTCACTCTTGGCGCCCTCCGGAGCAAAAAAGACAAACGTCCAGCTTTTGCTGCCACAACAATGGTGCCAGCGGCGAAAAGTGATGCTGGTCCTCACTGCCTCCTGGAACCCCTTCAAATGCTCCACACAATTTGGCCCTCTCTGCTTTCCTGCGCACTCTAGCCTCAAAAGCACCTTTTTTCACTCTTGGCGCCCTCCGAAGCAAAAAAGACAAACGTCCAGTTTTTGCTGCCACAGCAAAGGTGCCAGCGGGGAAAAGTGATGCTGGTCCTCACTGCCTCCTGGAACCCCTTCAAATGCCCCACACAATTTGGCCCTCTCTGCTTTCCTGCGCAATCTAGCCTTAATAGCACCTTTTTTCACTTTCGCCGCTGTTTGGAGCAAAAAAGACAAACGTCCAGCTTTTGCTGCCACAGCAAAGGTGCCAGCGGGGAAAAGTGATGCTGGTCCTCACTGCCTCCTGGAACCCCTTCAAATGCCCCAGACAATTTGGCCCTCTCTGCTTTCCTGCGCACTCTATCCTC
The DNA here is from genome assembly GCF_965231255.1 of Vanellus vanellus. Lineage (NCBI taxonomy): Eukaryota > Metazoa > Chordata > Aves > Charadriiformes > Charadriidae > Vanellus > Vanellus vanellus. The sequence continues at coordinate 157,909 of NW_028126741.1, forward strand.
AAAAGCACCTTTTTTCACTTTCGCCGCTGTTTGGTACAAAAAAGACAAAAGTCCAGCTTTTGCTGCCACAGCAAAGGTGCCAGCGGGGAAAAGTGATGCTGGTCCTCACTGCCTCCTGGAACGCCTTCAAATGCCCCAGGCAATTTGGCCCTCTCTGCTTCCCTGCGCACTCTAGCCTCAAAAGCACCTTTTTTCACTCTTGGCGCCCTCCGGAGCAAAAAAGACAAACGTCCAGCTTTTGCTGCCACAGCAAAGGTGCCAGCGGGGAAAAGTGATGCTGGTCCTCACTGCCTCCTGGAACCCCTTCAAATGCCCCACACAATTTCGCCATCTCTGCTTCCCTGCGCACTCTAGCCTCAAAAGCACCTTTTTTCACTTTCGCCGCTGTTTGGAGCAAAAAAGACAAACGTCCAGCTTTTGCTGCCACAGCAAAGGTGCCAGCGGGGAAAAGTGATGCTGGTCCTCACTGCCTCCTGGAACCCCTTCAAATGCCCCACACAATTTGGCCCTCTCTGCTTTCCAGCGCACTCTATCCTCAAAAGCACCTTTTTTCACTCTTGGCGCCCTCCGGAGCAAAAAAGACAAACGTCCAGCTTTTGCTGCCACAGCAAAGGTGCCAGCGGGGAAAAGTGATGCTGGTCCTCACTGCCTCCTGGAACGCCTTCAAATGCCCCAGGCAATTTGGCCCTCTCTGCTTCCCTGCGCACTCTAGCCTCAATAGCACCTTTTTTCACTTTCGCCGCTGTTTGGAGCAAAAATGACAAACGTCCAGCTTTTGTTGCCACAGCAAAGGTGCCAGCGGGGAAAAGTGATGCTGGTCCTCACTGCCTCCTGGAACCCCTTCAAATACCCCACACAATTTGGCCCTCTCTGCTTTCCTGCGCACTCTATCCTCAAAAGCACCTTTTTTCACTTTCGCCGCTGTTTGTAGCAAAAAAGACAAACGTCCAGCTTTTGCTGCCACAGCAAAGGTGCCAGCGGGGAAAAGTGATGCTGGTCCTCACTGCCTCCTGGAACCCCTTCAAATGCCCCACACAATTTGGCCCTCTCTGCTTCCCTGCGGACTCTAGCCTCAAAAGCACCTTTTTTCACTCTTGGCGCCCTCCGGAGCAAAAAAGACAAACGTCCAGCTTTTGCTGCCACAGCAAAGGTGCCAGCGGGGAAAAGTGATGCTGCTTCTCACTGCCTCCTGGAACCCCTTCAAATGCCCCACACAATTTGGCCCTCTCTGCTTTCCTGCGGACACTATCCTCAAAAGCACGTTTTTTCACTCTTGGCGCCCTCCGGAGCAAAAAAGACAAACGTCCAGCTTTTGCTGCCAAAGCAATGGTGCCAGCAGCGAAAAGTGATGCTGGTCCTCACTGCCTCCTGGAACCCCTTCAAATGCCCCACACAATTTGGCCCTCTCTGCTTTCCTGCGCACTCTATCCTCAAAAGCACCTTTTTTCACTCTTGGCGCCCTCCGGAGCAAAAAAGACAAACGTCCAGCTTTTGCTGCCACAACAATGGTGCCAGCGGCGAAAAGTGATGCTGGTCCTCACTGCCTCCTGGAACCCCTTCAAATGCTCCACACAATTTGGCCCTCTCTGCTTTCCTGCGCACTCTAGCCTCAAAAGCGCCTTTTTTCACTCTTGGCGCCCTCCGGAGCAAAAAAGACAAACGTCCAGCTTTTGCTGCCACAGCAAAGGTGCCAGCGGGGAAAAGTCATGCTGGTCCTCACTGCCTCCTGGAACCCCTACATATGCCCCACACAATTTGGCCCTCTCTGCTTTCCTGCGCAATCTAGCCTCAATAGTACCTTTTTTTATTTTCGCCGCTGTTTGGAGCAAAAAAGACAAACGTCCAGCTTTTGCTGCTACAGCAAAAGTGCCAGCGGGGAAAAGTGATGCTGGTCCTCACTGCCTCCTGGAACCCCTTCAAATGCCCCACACAATTTGGCCCTCTCTGCTTTCCTGCGCACTCTATCCTCAAAAGCACCTTTTTTCACTTTCGCCGCTGTTTGGAGCAAAAAAGACAAACGTCCAGCTTTTGCTGCCACAGCAAAGGTGCCAGCGGGGAAAAGTGATGCTGGTCCTCACTGCCTCCTGGAACCCCTTCAAATGCCCCAGACAATTTGGCCCTCTCTGCTTCCCTGCGGACTCTAGCCTCAAAAGCACCTTTTTTCACTCTTGGCGCCCTCCGGAGCAAAAAAGACAAACGTCCAGCTTTTGCTGCCACAGCAAAGGTGCCAGCGGGGAAAAGTGATGCTGCTTCTCACTGCCTCCTGGAACCCCTTCAAATGCCCCACACAATTTGGCCCTCTCTGCTTTCCTGCGGACACTATCCTCAAAAGCACCTTTTTTCACTCTTGGCGCCCTGCGGAGCAAAAAAGACAAACGTCCAGCTTTTGCTGCCACAGCAATGCTGCCAGCAGCGAAAAGTGATGCTGGTCCTCACTGCCTCCTGGAACCCCTTCAAATGCCCCACACAATTTGGCCGTATCTGCTTTTCTGCGGACTCTAGCCTCAAAAGCACCTTTTTTCACTCTTGGCGCCCTCCGGAGCAAAAAAGACAAACGTCCAGCTTTTGCTGCCACAGCAAAGGTGCCAGCAGGGAAAAGTGATGCTGGTCCTCACTGCCTCCTGGAACCCCTTCAAATGCCCCACACAATTTGGCCCTCTCTGCTTTTTTGCGCACTCTAGCCTCAAAACCACCTTTTTTCACTTTCGCCGCTGTTTGGAGCAAAAAAGACAAACGTCCAGCTTTTGCTGCTACAGCAAAAGTGCCAGCGGGGAAAAGTGATGCTGGTCCTCACTGCCTCCTGGAACCCCTTCAAATGCCCCACACAATTTGGCCCTCTCTGCTTTCCTGCGCACTCTATCCTCAAAAGCACCTTTTTTCACTTTCGCCGCTGTTTGGAGCAAAAAAGACAAACGTCCAGCTTTTGCTGCCACAGCAAAAGTGCCAGCGGGGAAAAGTGATGCTGGTCCTCACTGCCTCCTGGAACCCCTTCAAATGCCCCACACAATTTGGCCCTCTCTGCTTCCCTGCGGACTCTAGCCTCAAAAGCACCTTTTTTCACTCTTGGCGCCCTCCGGAGCAAAAAAGACAAACGTCCAGCTTTTGCTGCCACAACAATGGTGCCAGCGGCGAAAAGTGATGCTGGTCCTCACTGCCTCCTGGAACCCCTTCAAATGCTCCACACAATTTGGCCCTCTCTGCTTTCCTGCGCACTCTAGCCTCAAAAGCACCTTTTTTCACTCTTGGCGCCCTGCGGAGCAAAAAAGACAAACGTCCAGCTTTTGCTTCCACAGCAATGCTGCCAGCAGCGAAAAGTGATGCTGGTCCTCACTGCCTCCAGGAACCCCTTCAAATGCCCCACACAATTTGGCCCTCTCTGCTTTTCTGCGGACTCTAGCCTCAAAAGCACCTTTTTTCACTCTTGGCGCCCTCCGGAGCAAAAAAGACAAACGTCCAGCTTTTGCTGCCACAGCAAAGGTGCCAGCGGGGAAAAGTGATGCTGGTCCTCACTGCCTCCAGGAACCCCTTCAAATGCCCCACACAATTTGGCCCTCTCTGCTTTTTTGCGCACTCTAGCCTCAAAAGCACCTTTTTTCACTTTCGCCGCTGTTTGGAGCAAAAAAGACAAACGTCCAGCTTTTGCTGCTACAGCAAAGGTGCCAGCGGGGAAAAGTGATGCTGGTCCTCACTGCCTCCTGGAACCCCTTCAAATGCCCCACACAATTTGGCCCTCTCTGCTTTCCTGTGCACTCTATCCTCAAAAGCACCTTTTTTCACTCTTGGCGCCCTCCGGAGCAAAAAAGACAAACGTCCAGCTTTTGCTGCCACAACAATGGTGCCAGCGGCGAAAAGTGATGCTGGTCCTCACTGCCTCCTGGAACCCCTTCAAATGCTCCACACAATTTGGCCCTCTCTGCTTTCCTGCGCACTCTAGCCTCAAAAGCACCTTTTTTCACTTTCGCCGCTGTTTGGAGTAAAAAAGACAAAAGTCCAGCTTTTGCTGCCACAGCAAAGGTGCCAGCGGGGAAAAGTGATGCTGGTCCTCACTGCCTCCTGGAACGCCTTCAAATGCCCCAGGCAATTTGGCCCTCTCTGCTTCCCTGCGCACTCTAGCCTCAAAAGCACCTTTTCTCACTCTTGGCGCCCTCCGGAGCAAAAAAGACAAACGTCCAGCTTTTGCTGCCACAGCAATGGTGCCAGCGGCGAAAAGTGATGCTGGTCCTCACTGCCTCCTGGAACCCCTTCAAATGCCCCACACAATTTCGCCCTCTCTGCTTCCCTGCGCACTCTAGCCTCAAAAGCACCTTTTTTCACTTTCGCCGCTGTTTGGAGCAAAAAAGACAAACGTCCAGCTTTTGCTGCCACAGCAAAGGTGCCAGCGGGGAAAAGTGATGCTGGTCCTCACTGCCTCCTGGAACCCCTTCAAATGCCCCACACAATTTGGCCCTCTCTGCTTTCCAGCGCACTCTATCCTCAAAAGCACCTTTTTTCACTCTTGGCGCCCTCCGGAGCAAAAAAGACAAACGTCCAGCTTTTGCTGCCACAGCAAAGGTGACAGCGGGGAAAAGTGATGCTGGTCCTCACTGCCTCCTGGAACCCCTTCAAATGCCCCAGACAATTTGGCCCTCTCTGCTTTCCTGCGCACTCTAGCCTCAAAAGCGCCTTTTTTCAATCTTGGCGCCCTCCGGAGCAAAAAAGACAAACGTCCAGCTTTTGCTGCAACAGCAAAGGTGCCAGCGGGGAAAAGTCATGCTGGTCCTCACTGCCTCCTGGAACCCCTTCAAATGCCCCACACAATTTGGCCCTCTCTGCTTTCCAGCGCACTCTAGCCTCAAAAGCACCTTTTTTCACTTTCGCCGCTGTTTGGAGCAAAAAAGACAAAGGTCCAGTTTTTGCTGCCACAGCAAAGGTGCCAGCGGGGAAAAGTGATGCTGGTCCTCACTGCCTCCTGGAACCCCTTCAAATGCCCCACACAATTTGGCCCTCTCTGCTTTTTTGCGCACTCTAGCCTCAAAAGCACCTTTTTTCACTTTCGCCGCTGTTTGGAGCAAAAAAGACAAACGTCCAGCTTTTGCTGCCACAACAATGGTGCCAGCGGCGAAAAGTGATGCTGGTCCTCACTGCCTCCTGGAACCCCTTCAAATGCTCCACACAATTTGGCCCTCTCTGCTTTCCTGCGCACTCTAGCCTCAAAAGAGCCTTTTTTCACTCTTGGCGCCCTCTGGAGCAAAAAAGACAAACGTCCAGCTTTTGCTGCCACAGCAAAGGTGACATCGGGGAAAATTCATGCTGGTCCTCACTGCCTCCTGGAACCCCTTCAAATGCTCCACACAATTTGGCCCTCTCTGCTTTCCTGCGCAATCTATCCTCAAAAGCACCTTTTTTCACTTTCGCCGCTGTTTGGAGCAAAAAAGACAAACGTCCAGCTTTTGCTGCCACAGCAAAGGTGCCAGCGGGGAAAATTGATGCTGGTCCTTACTGCCTCCTGGAACCCCTTCAAATGCCCCACACAATTTGGCCCTCTCTGCTTCCCTGCGCACTCTAGCCTCAAAAGCACCTTTTTTCACTCTTGGCGCCCTCCGGAGCAAAAAAGACAAACGTCCAGCTTTTGCTGCCACCGCAAAGGTGCCAGCGGGGAAAAGATATGCTGCTTCTCAATGCCTCCTGGAACCCCTTCAAATGCCCCACACAATTTGGCCCTCTCTGCTTTCCTGCGGACACTATCCTCAAAAGCACCTTTTTTCACTCTTGGCGCCCTGCGGAGCAAAAAATACAAACGTCCAGCTTTTGCTGCCACAGCAATGGTGCCAGCAGCGAAAAGTGATGCTGGTCCTCACTGCCTCCTGGAACCCCTTCAAATGCCTCACACAATTTGGCCCACTCTGCTTTCCTGCGGACTCTAGCCTCAAAAGCACCTTTTTTCACTCTTGGCGCCCTCCGGAGCAAAAAAGACAAACGTCCAGCTTTTGCTGCCACAGCAAAGGTGCCAGCGGGGAAAAGTGATGCTGGTCCTCACTGCCTCCTGGAACCCCTTCAAATGCCCCACACAATTTGGCCCTCTCTGCTTTCCTGCGCACTCTAGCCTCAAAAGCACCTTTTTTCACTCTTGGCGCCCTCCGGAGCAAAAAAGACAAACGTCCAGCTTTTGCTGCCACAGCAATGGTGCCAGCGGCGAAAAGTGATGCTGGTCCTCACTGCCTCCTGGAACCCCTTCAAATGCTCCACACAATTTGGCCCTCTCTGCTTTCCTGCGCACTCTAGCCTCAAAAGCGCCTTTTTTCACTCTTGGCGCCCTCCGGAGCAAAAAAGACAAACGTCCAGCTTTTGCTGCCACAGCAAAGGTGCCAGCGGGGAAAAGTGATGCTGGTCCTCACTGCCTCCTGGAACCCCTTCAAATGCCCCACACAATTTGGCCCTCTCTGCTTTCCTGCGCACTCTAGCCTCAAAAGCACCTTTTTTCACTTTCGCCGCTGTTTGGAGCAAAAAAGACAAACGTCCAGCTTTTGCTGCCACAGCAAAGGTGCCAGCAGCGAAAAGTGATGCTGGTCCTCACTGCCTCCTGGAACCCCTTCAAATGCTCCACACAATTTGGCCCTCTCTGCTTTCCTGCGCACTGTATCCTCAAAAGCACCTTTTTTCACTCTTGGCGCCCTCCGGAGCAAAAAAGACAAACGTCCAGCTTTTGCTGCCACAGCAATGGTGACAGCGGGGAAAAGTGATGCTGGTCCTCACTGCCTCCTGGAACCCCTTCAAATGCTCCACACAATTTGGCCCTCTCTGCATTCCTGCGCACTCTAGCCTCAAAAGCACCTTTTTTCACTTTCGCCGCTGTTTGGAGCAAAAAAGACAAACGTCCAGCTTTTGCTGCCACAGCAAAGGTGCCAGCAGCGAAAAGTGATGCTGGTCCTCACTGCCTCCTGGAACCCCTTCAAATGCCCCACACAATTTGGCCCTCTATGCTTTCCTGCGCACTGTATCCTCAAAAGCACGTTTTTTCACTCTTGGCGCCCTCCGGAGCAAAAAAGACAAACGTCCAGCTTTTGCTGCCACAGCAAAGGTGACAGCGGGGAAAAGTGATGCTGGTCCTCACTGCCTCCTGGAACCCCTTCAAATGCCCCAGACAATTTGGCCCTCTCTGCTTTCCTGCGCACTCTAGCCTCAAAAGCGCCTTTTTTCAATCTTGGCGCCCTCCGGAGCAAAAAAGACAAACGTCCAGCTTTTGCTGCAATAGCAAAGGTGCCAGCGGGGAAAAGTCATGCTGGTCCTCACTGCCTCCTGGAACCCCTTCAAATGCCCCACACAATTTGGCCCTCTCTGCTTTCCTGCGCACTCTAGCCTCAAAAGCACCTTTTTTCACTTTCGCCGCTGTTTGGAGCAAAAAAGACAAAGGTCCAGTTTTTGCTGCCACAGCAAAGGTGCCAGCGGGAAAAAGTGATGCTGGTCCTCACTGCCTCCTGGAACCCCTTCAAATGCCCCACACAATTTGGCCCTCTCTGCTTTTTTGCGCACTCTAGCCTCAAAAGCACCTTTTTTCACTTTCGCCGCTGTTTGGAGCAAAAAAGACAAACGTCCAGCTTTTGCTGCCACAACAATGGTGCCAGCGGCGAAAAGTGATGCTGGTCCTCACTGCCTCCTGGAACCCCTTCAAATGCTCCACACAATTTGGCCCTCTCTGCTTTCCTGCGCACTCTAGCCTCAAAAGAGCCTTTTTTCACTCTTGGCGCCCTCCGGAGCAAAAAAGACAAACGTCCAGCTTTTGCTGCCACAGCAAAGGTGACATCGGGGAAAATTCATGCTGGTCCTCACTGCCTCCTGGAACCCCTTCAAATGCCCCACACACTTTGGCCCTCTCTGCTTTCCTGCGCAATCTAGCCTTAATAGCACCTTTTTTCACTTTCGCCGCTGTTTGGAGCAAAAAAGACAAACGTCCAGCTTTTGCTGCTACAGCAAAGGTGCCAGCGGGGAAAAGTGATGCTGGTCCTCACTGCCTCCTGGAACCCCTTCAAATGCCCCAGGCAATTTGGCCCTCTCTGCTTTCCTGCGCACTCTATCCTCAAAAGCACCTTTTTTCACTTTCGCCGCTGTTTGGAGCAAAAAAGACAAACGTCCAGCTTTTGCTGCCACAGCAAAGGTGCCAGCGGGGAAAAGTGATGCTGGTCCTCACTGCCTCCTGGAACGCCTTCAAATGCCCCAGGCAATTTGGCCCTCTCTGCTTCCCTGCGCACTCTAGCCTCAAAAGCACCTTTTTTCACTCTTGGCGCCCTCCGGAGCAAAAAAGACAAACGTCCAGCTTTTGCTGCCACCGCAAAGGTGCCAGCGGGGAAAAGATATGCTGCTTCTCAATGCCTCCTGGAACCCCTTCAAATGCCCCACACAATTTGGCCCTCTCTGCTTTCCTGCGGACACTATCCTCAAAAGCACCTTTTTTCACTCTTGGCGCCCTGCGGAGCAAAAAAGACAAACGTCCAGCTTTTGCTGCCACAGCAATGGTGCCAGCAGCGAAAAGTGATGCTGGTCCTCACTGCCTCCTGGAACCCCTTCAAATGCCTCACACAATTTGGCCCTCTCTGCTTTCCTGCGGACTCTAGCCTCAAAAGCACCTTTTTTCACTCTTGGCGCCCTCCGGAGCAAAAAAGACAAACGTCCAGCTTTTGCTGCCACAGCAAAGGTGCCAGCGGGGAAAAGTGATGCTGGTCCTCACTGCCTCCTGGAACCCCTTCAAATGCCCCACACAATTTGGCCCTCTCTGCTTTCCTGCGCACTCTAGCCTCAAAAGCACCTTTTTTCACTCTTGGCGCCCTCCGGAGCAAAAAAGACAAACGTCCAGCTTTTGCTGCCACAGCAATGGTGCCAGCGGCGAAAAGTGATGCTGGTCCTCACTGCCTCCTGGAACCCCTTCAAATGCTCCACACAATTTGGCCCTCTCTGCTTTCCTGCGCACTCTAGCCTCAAAAGCGCCTTTTTTCACTCTTGGCGCCCTCCGGAGCAAAAAAGACAAACGTCCAGCTTTTGCTGCCACAGCAAAGGTGCCAGCGGGGAAAAGTGATGCTGGTCCTCACTGCCTCCTGGAACCCCTTCAAATGCCCCACACAATTTGGCCCTCTCTGCTTTCCTGCGCACTCTAGCCTCAAAAGCACCTTTTTTCACTTTCGCCGCTGTTTGGAGCAAAAAAGACAAACGTCCAGCTTTTGCTGCCACAGCAAAGGTGCCAGCGGGGAAAAGTGATGCTGGTCCTCACTGCCTCCTGGAACCCCTTCAAATGCCCCACACAATTTGGCCCTCTCTGCTTTCCTGCGCACTCTAGCCTCAAAAGCACCTTTTTTCACTCTTGGCGCCCTCCGGAGCAAAAAAGACAAACGTCCAGCTTTTGCTGCCACAGCAATGGTGCCAGCGGCGAAAAGTGATGCTGGTCCTCACTGCCTCCTGGAACCCCTTCAAATGCTCCACACAATTTGGCCCTCTCTGCTTTCCTGCGCACTCTAGCCTCAAAAGCGCCTTTTTTCACTCTTGGCGCCCTCCGGAGCAAAAAAGACAAACGTCCAGCTTTTGCTGCCACAGCAAAGGTGCCAGCGGGGAAAAGTGATGCTGGTCCTCACTGCCTCCTGGAACCCCTTCAAATGCCCCACACAATTTGGCCCTCTCTGCTTTCCTGCGCACTCTAGCCTCAAAAGCACCTTTTTTCACTTTCGCCGCTGTTTGGAGCAAAAAAGACAAACGTCCAGCTTTTGCTGCCACAGCAAAGGTGCCAGCAGCGAAAAGTGATGCTGGTCCTCACTGCCTCCTGGAACCCCTTCAAATGCCCCACACAATTTGGCCCTCTATGCTTTCCTGCGCACTGTATCCTCAAAAGCACCTTTTTTCAGTCTTGGCGCCCTCCGGAGCAAAAAAGACAAACGTCCAGCTTTTGCTGCCACAGCAATGGTGCCAGCGGCGAAAAGTGATGCTGGTCCTCACTGCCTCCTGGAACCCCTTCAAATGCTCCACACAATTTGGCCCTCTCTGCTTTCCTGCGCACTCTAGCCTCAAAAGCATCTTTTTTCACTTTCGCCGCTGTTTGGAGCAAAAAAGACAAACGTCCAGCTTTTGCTGCCACAGCAAAGGTGCCAGCAGCGAAAAGTGATGCTGGTCCTCACTGCCTCCTGGAACCCCTTCAAATGCCCCACACAATTTGGCCCTCTATGCTTTCCTGCGCACTGTATCCTCAAAAGCACCTTTTTTCACTCTTGGCGCCCTCCGGAGCAAAAAAGACAAACGTCCAGCTTTTGCTGCCACAGCAAAGGTGACAGCGGGGAAAAGTGATGCTGGTCCTCACTGCCTCCTGGAACCCCTTCAAATGCCCCAGACAATTTGGCCCTCTCTGCTTTCCTGCGCACTCTAGCCTCAAAAGCGCCTTTTTTCAATCTTGGCGCCCTCCGGAGCAAAAAAGACAAACGTCCAGCTTTTGCTGCAATAGCAAAGGTGCCAGCGGGGAAAAGTCATGCTGGTCCTCACTGCCTCCTGGAACCCATTCAAATGCCCCACACAATTTGGCCCTCTCTGCTTTCCTGCGCACTCTAGCCTCAAAAGCACCTTTTTTCACTTTCGCCGCTGTTTGGAGCAAAAAAGACAAAGGTCCAGTTTTTGCTGCCACAGCAAAGGTGCCAGCGGGGAAAAGTGATGCTGGTCCTCACTGCCTCCTGGAACCCCTTCAAATGCCCCACACAATTTGGCCCTCTCTGCTTTTTTGCGCACTCTAGCCTCAAAAGCACCTTTTTTCACTTTCGCCGCTGTTTGGAGCAAAAAAGACAAACGTCCAGCTTTTGCTGCCACAACAATGGTGCCAGCGGGGAAAAGTGATGCTGGTCCTCACTGCCTCCTGGAACCCCTTCAAATGCTCCACACAATTTGGCCCTCTCTGCTTTCCTGCGCACTCTAGCCTCAAAAGAGCCTTTTTTCACTCTTGGCGCCCTCCGGAGCAAAAAAGACAAACGTCCAGCTTTTGCTGCCACAGCAAAGGTGCCAGCGGGGAAAATTCATGCTGGTCCTCACTGCCTCCTGGAACCCCTTCAAATGCCCCACACACTTTGGCCCTCTCTGCTTTCCTGCGCAATCTAGCCTTAATAGCACCTTTTTTCACTTTCGCCGCTGTTTAGAGCAAAAAAGACAAACGTCCAGCTTTTGCTGCTACAGCAAAGGTGCCAGCGGGGAAAAGTGATGCTGGTCCTCACTGCCTCCTGGAACCCCTTCAAATGCCCCAGGCAATTTGGCCCTCTCTGCTTTCCTGCGCACTCTATCCTCAAAAGCACCTTTTTTCACTTTCGCCGCTGTTTGGAGCAAAAAAGACAAACGTCCAGCTTTTGCTGCCACAGCAAAGGTGCCAGCGGGGAAAAGTGATGCTGGTCCTCACTGCCTCCTGGAACGCCTTCAAATGCCCCAGGCAATTTGGCCCTCTCTGCTTCCCTGCGCACTCTAGCCTCAAAAGCACCTTTTTTCACTCTTGGCGCCCTCCGGAGCAAAAAAGACAAACGTCAAGCTTTTGCTGCCACCGCAAAGGTGCCAGCGGGGAAAAGATATGCTGCTTCTCAATGCCTCCTGGAACCCCTTCAAATGCCCCACACAATTTGGCCCTCTCTGCTTTCCTGCGGACACTATCCTCAAAAGCACCTTTTTTCACTCTTGGCGCCCTGCGGAGCAAAAAAGACAAACGTCCAGCTTTTGCTGCCACAGCAATGGTGCCAGCAGCGAAAAGTGATGCTGGTCCTCACTGCCTCCTGGAACCCCTTCAAATGCCTCACACAATTTGGCCCTCTCTGCTTTCCTGCGGACTCTAGCCTCAAAAGCACCTTTTTTCACTCTTGGCGCCCTCCAGAGCAAAAAAGACAAACGTCCAGCTTTTGCTGCCACAGCAAAGGTGCCAGCGGGGAAAAGTGATGCTGGTCCTCACTGCCTCCTGGAACCCCTTCAAATGCCCCACACAATTTGGCCCTCTCTGCTTTCCTGCGCACTCTAGCCTCAAAAGCACCTTTTTTCACTCTTGGCGCCCTCCGGAGAAAAAAAGACAAACGTCCAGCTTTCGCTGCCACAGCAATGGTGCCAGCGGCGAAAAGTGATGCTGGTCCTCACTGCCTCCTGGAACCCCTTCAAATGCTCCACACAATTTGGCCCTCTCTGCTTTCCTGCGCACTCTAGCCTCAAAAGCGCCTTTTTTCACTCTTGGCGCCCTCCGGAGCAAAAAAGACAAACGTCCAGCTTTTGCTGCCACAGCAAAGGTGCCAGCGGGGAAAAGTCATGCTGGTCCTCACTGCCTCCTGGAACCCCTTCAAATGCCCCACACAATTTGGCCCTCTCTGCTTTCCTGCGCACTCTAGCCTCAAAAGCACCTTTTTTCACTTTCGCCGCTGTTTGGAGCAAAAAAGACAAACGTCCAGCTTTTGCTGCCACAGCAATGGTGCCAGCGGCGAAAAGTGATGCTGGTCCTCACTGCCTCCTGGAACCCCTTCAAATGCTCCACACAATTTGGCCCTCTCTGCTTTCCTGCGCACTCTAGCCTCAAAAGCGCCTTTTTTCACTCTTGGCGCCCTCCGGAGCAAAAAAGACAAACGTCCAGCTTTTGCTGCCACAGCAAAGGTGCCAGCGGGGAAAAGTGATGCTGGTCCTCACTGCCTCCTGGAACCCCTTCAAATGCCCCAGACAATTTGGCCCTCTCTGCTTTCCTGCGCACTCTAGCCTCAAAAGCACCTTTTTTCACTTTCGCCGCTGTTTGGAGCAAAAAAGACAAACGTCCAGCTTTTGCTGCCACAGCAAAGGTGCCAGCAGCGAAAAGTGATGCTGGTCCTCACTGCCTCCTGGAACCCCTTCAAATGCCCCACACAATTTGGCCCTCTCTGCTTTCCTGCGGACTCTATCCTCAAAAGCACCTTTTTTCACTCTTGGCGCCCTCCAGAGCAAAAAAGACAAACGTCCAGCTTTTGCTGCCACAGCAAAGGTGCCAGCGGGGAAAAGTGATGCTGGTCCTCACTGCCTCCTGGAACCCCTTCAAATGCTCCACACAATTTGGCCCTCTCTGCTTTCCTGCGCACTCTAGCCTCAAAAGCACCTTTTTTCACTTTTGGCGCCCTGCGGAGCAAAAAAGACAAACGTCCAGCTTTTGCTGCCACAGCAAAGGTGCCAGCGGGGAAAAGTGATGCTGGTCCTCACTGCCTCCTGGAACCCCTTCAAATGCCCCAGGCAATTTGGCCCTCTCTGCTTCCCTGCGGACTCTAGCCTCAAAAGCACCTTTTTTCACTCTTGGCCCCCTCCGGAGCAAAAAAGACAAACGTCCAGCTTTTGCTGCCACAGCAAAGGTGCCAGCGGGGAAAAGTGATGCTGCTTCTCACTGCCTCCTGGAACCCCTTCAAATGCCCCACACAATTTGGCCCTCTCTGCTTTCCTGCGGACACTATCCTCAAAAGCACCTTTTTTCACTCTTGGCGCCCTGCGGAGCGAAAAAGACAAACGTCCAGCTTTTGCTGCCACAGCAATGGTGCCAGCGGCGAAAAGTGATGCTGGTCCTCACTGCCTCCTGGAACCCCTTCAAATGCCCCACACAATTTGGCCCTCTCTGCTTTCCTGCGGACTCTAGCCTCAAAAGCACCTTTTTTCACTCTTGGCGCCCTCCGGAGCAAAAAAGACAAATGTCCAGCTTTTGCTGCCACAGCAAAGGTGCCAGCAGCGAAAAGTGATGCTGGTCCTCACTGCCTCCTGGAACCCCTTCAAATGCCCCAGACAATTTGGCCCTCTCTTCTTCCCTGCGCACTCTATCCTCAAAAGCACCTTTTTTCACTCTTGGCGCGCTCCAGAGCAAAAAAGACAAACGTCCATCTTTTGCTGCCACAGCAAAGGTGCCAGCGGGGAAAAGTCATGCTGGTCCTCACTGCCTCCTGGAACCCCTTCAAATGCCCCACACAATTTGGCCCTCTCTGCTTTCCTGCGGACTCTATCCTCAAAAGCACCTTTTTTCACTCTTGGCCCCCTCCGGAGCAAAAAAGACAAACGTCCAGCTTTTGCTGCCACAACAATGGTGCCAGCGGCGAAAAGTGATGCTGGTCCTCACTGACTCCTGGAACCCCTTCAAATGCTCCACACAATTTGGCCCTCTCTGCTTTCCTGCGCACTCTATCCTCAAAAGCGCCTTTTTTCACTCTTGGCGCCCTGTGGAGCAAAAAAGACAAACGTCCAGCTTTTGCTGCCACAGCAAAGGTGCCAGCGGGGAAAAGTGATGCTGGTCCTCACTGCCTCCTGGAACTCCTTCAAATGCCCCACACAATTTGGCCCTCTCTGCTTTCCTGCGCAATCTAGCCTCATTAGCACCTTTTTTCACTTTTGCCGCTGTTTGGAGCAAAAAAGACAAACGTCCATCTTTTGCTGCTACAGCAAAGGTGCCAGCGGGGAAAAGTGATGCTGGTCCTCACTGCCTCCTGGAACCCCTTCAAATGCCCCACACAATTTGGCCCTCTCTACTTTCCTGCGCACTCTATCCTCAAAAGCACCTTTTTTCACTTTCGCCGCTGTTTGGAGCAAAAAAGACAAACGTCCAGCTTTTGCTGCCACAGCAAAGGTGCCAGCGGGGAAAAGTGATGCTGGTCCTCACTGCCTCATGGAACCCCTTCAAATGCCCCAGGCAATTTGGCCCTCTCTGCTTCCCTGCGGACTCTAGCCTCAAAAGAACCTTTTTTCACTCTTGGCGCCCTCGGGAGCAAAAAAGACAAACGTCCAGCTTTTGCTGCCACAGCAAAGGTGCCAGCAGGGAAAAGTGATGCTGCTTCTCACTGCCTCCTGGAACCCCTTCAAATGCCCCACACAATTTGGCCCTCTCTGCTTTCCTGCGGACACTATCCTCAAAAGCACCTTTTTTCACTCTTGGCGCCCTGCGGAGCAAAAAAGACAAACGTCCAGCTTTTGCTGCCACAGCAATGGTGTCAGCAGCGAAAAGTGATGCTGGTCCTCACTGCCTCCTGGAACCCCTTCAAATGCCCCACACAATTTGGCCCTCTCTGCTTTCCTGCGCAATCTAGCCTCAAAAGCACCTTTTTTCACTTTCGCCGCTGTTTGGATCAAAAAAGACAAACGTCCAGCTTTTGCTGCTACAGCAAAGGTGCCAGCGGGGAAAAGTGATGCTGGTCCTCACTGCCTCCTGGAACCCCTTCAAATGCCCCACACAATTTGGCCCTCTCTGCTTTCCTGCGGACACTATCCTCAAAAGCACCTTTTTTCACTCTTGGCGCCCTCCGGAGCAAAAAAGACAAACGTCCAGCTTTTGCTGCCACAGCAAAGGTGCCAGCGGGGAAAAGTGATGCTGGTCCTCACTGCCTCCTGGAACCCCTTCAAATGCCCCACACAATTTGGCCCTCTCTGCTTTCCTGCGCACTCTAGCCTCAAAAGAGCCTTTTTTCACTCTTGGCGCCCTCCGGAGCAAAAAAGACAAACGTCCAGCTTTTGCTGCCACAGCAAAGGTGACATCGGGGAAAATTCATGCTGGTCCTCACTGCCTCCTGGAACCCCTTCAAATGCCCCACACACTTTGGCCCTCTCTGCTTTCCTGCGCAATCTAGCCTTAATAGCACCTTTTTTCAATTTCGCCGCTGTTTGGAGCAAAAAAGACAAACGTCCAGCTTTTGCTGCTACAGCAAAGGTGCCAGCGGGGAAAAGTGATGCTGGTCCTCACTGCCTCCTGGAACCCCTTCAAATGCCCCAGGCAATTTGGCCCTCTCTGCTTTCCTGCGCACTCTATCCTCAAAAGCACCTTTTTTCACTTTCGCCGCTGTTTGGAGCAAAAAAGACAAACGTCCAGCTTTTGCTGCCACAGCAAAGGTGCCAGCGGGGAAAAGTGATGCTGGTCCTCACTGCCTCCTGGAACGCCTTCAAATGCCCCAGGCAATTTGGCCCTCTCTGCTTCCCTGCGCACTCTAGCCTCAAAAGCACCTTTTTTCACTCTTGGCGCCCTCCGGAGCAAAAAAGACAAACGTCCAGCTTTTGCTGCCACCGCAAAGGTGCCAGCGGGGAAAAGATATGCTGCTTCTCACTGCCTCCTGGAACCCCTTCAAATGCCCCACACAATTTGGCCCTCTCTGCTTTCCTGCGGACACTATCCTCAAAAGCACCTTTTTTCACTCTTGGCGCCCTCCAGAGCAAAAAAGACAAACGTCCAGCTTTTGCTGCCACAGCAATGGTGCCAGCAGCGAAAAGTGATGCTGGTCCTCACTGCCTCCTGGAACCCCTTCAAATGCCTCACACAATTTGGCCCTCTCTGCTTTCCTGCGGACTCTAGCCTCAAAAGCACCTTTTTTCACTCTTGGCGCCCTCCGGAGCAAAAAAGACAAACGTCCAGCTTTTGCTGCCACAGCAAAGGTGCCAGCGGGGAAAAGTGATGCTGGTCCTCACTGCCTCCTGGAACCCCTTCAAATGCCCCACACAATTTGGCCCTCTCTGCTTTCCTGCGCACTCTAGCCTCAAAAGCACCTTTTTTCACTCTTGGCGCCCTCCGGAGAAAAAAAGACAAACGTCCAGCTTTTGCTGCCACAGCAATGGTGCC
The DNA here is from genome assembly GCF_965231255.1 of Vanellus vanellus. NCBI lineage: Eukaryota > Metazoa > Chordata > Aves > Charadriiformes > Charadriidae > Vanellus > Vanellus vanellus. The sequence continues at coordinate 174,458 of NW_028126741.1, forward strand.
AGCGGCGAAAAGTGATGCTGGTCCTCACTGCCTCCTGGAACCCCTTCAAATGCTCCACACAATTTGGCCCTCTCTGCTTTCCTGCGCACTCTAGCCTCAAAAGCGCCTTTTTTCACTCTTGGCGCCCTCCGGAGCAAAAAAGACAAACGTCCAGCTTTTGCTGCCACAGCAAAGGTGCCAGCGGGGAAAAGTCATGCTGGTCCTCACTGCCTCCTGGAACCCCTTCAAATGCCCCACACAATTTGGCCCTCTCTGCTTTCCTGCGCACTCTAGCCTCAAAAGCACCTTTTTTCACTTTCGCCGCTGTTTGGAGCAAAAAAGACAAACGTCCAGCTTTTGCTGCCACAGCAAAGGTGCCAGCAGCGAAAAGTGATGCTGGTCCTCACTGCCTCCTGGAACCCCTTCAAATGCCCCACACAATTTGGCCCTCTCTGCTTTCCTGCGCACTGTATCCTCAAAAGCACCTTTTTTCACTCTTGGCGCCCTCCGGAGCAAAAAAGACAAACGTCCAGCTTTTGCTGCCACAGCAATGGTGCCAGCGGCGAAAAGTGATGCTGGTCCTCACTGCCTCCTGAAACCCCTTCAAATGCTCCACACAATTTGGCCCTCTCTGCTTTCCTGCGCACTCTAGCCTCAAAAGCGCCTTTTTTCACTCTTGGCGCCCTCCGGAGCAAAAAAGACAAACGTCCAGCTTTTGCTGCCACAGCAAAGGTGCCAGCGGGGAAAAGTGATGCTGGTCCTCACTGCCTCCTGGAACCCCTTCAAATGCCCCACACAATTTGGCCCTCTCTGCTTTCCTGCGCACTCTAGCCTCAAAAGCACCTTTTTTCACTTTCGCCGCTGTTTGGAGCAAAAAAGACAAACGTCCAGCTTTTGCTGCCACAGCAAAGGTGCCAGCAGCGAAAAGTGATGCTGGTCCTCACTGCCTCCTGGAACCCCTTCAAATGCCCCACACAATTTGGCCCTCTATGCTTTCCTGCGCACTGTATCCTCAAAAGCACCTTTTTTCAGTCTTGGCGCCCTCCGGAGCAAAAAAGACAAACGTCCAGCTTTTGCTGCCACAGCAATGGTGCCAGCGGCGAAAAGTGATGCTGGTCCTCACTGCCTCCTGGAACCCCTTCAAATGCTCCACACAATTTGGCCCTCTCTGCTTTCCTGCGCACTCTAGCCTCAAAAGCGCCTTTTTTCACTCTTGGCGCCCTCCGGAGCAAAAAAGACAAACGTCCAGCTTTTGCTGCCACAGCAAAGGTGCCAGCGGGGAAAAGTGATGCTGGTCCTCACTGCCTCCTGGAACCCCTTCAAATGCCCCAGACAATTTGGCCCTCTCTGCTTTCCTGCGCACTCTAGCCTCAAAAGCACCTTTTTTCACTTTCGCCGCTGTTTGGAGCAAAAAAGACAAACGTCCAGCTTTTGCTGCCACAGCAAAGGTGCCAGCAGCGAAAAGTGATGCTGGTCCTCACTGCCTCCTGGAACCCCTTCAAATGCCCCACACAATTTGGCCCTCTCTGCTTTCCTGCGGACTCTATCCTCAAAAGCACCTTTTTTCACTCTTGGCGCCCTCCAGAGCAAAAAAGACAAACGTCCAGCTTTTGCTGCCACAGCAAAGGTGCCAGCGGGGAAAAGTGATGCTGGTCCTCACTGCCTCCTGGAACCCCTTCAAATGCCCCACACAATTTGGCCCTCTCTGCTTTTTTGCACACTCTAGCCTCAAAAGCACCTTTTTTCACTTTCGCCGCTGTTTGGAGCAAAAAAGACAAACGTCCAGCTTTTGCTGCCACAGCAAAGGTGCCAGCGGGGAAAAGTGATGCTGGTCCTCACTGCCTCCTGGAACCCCTTCAAATGCCCCACACAATTTGGCCCTCTCTGCTTTCCTGCGCACTCTATCCTCAAAAGCACCTTTTTTCACTCTTGGCGCCCTCCGGAGCAAAAAAGACAAACGTCCAGCTTTTGCTGCCACAGCAATGGTGCCAGCGGCGAAAAGTCATGCTGGTCCTCACTGCCTCCTGGAACCCCTTCAAATGCTCCACACAATTTGGCCCTCTCTGCTTTCCTGCGCACTCTAGCCTCAAAAGCGCCTTTTTTCACTCTTGGCGCCCTCTGGAGCAAAAAAGACAAACGTCCAGCTTTTGCTGCCACAGCAAAGGTGCCAGCGGGGAAAAGTGATGCTGGTCCTCACTGCCTCCTGGAACCCCTTCAAATGCCCCACACAATTTGGCCCTCTCTGCTTTCCTGCGCACTCTAGCCTCAAAAGCACCTTTTTTCACTTTCGGCGCTGTTTGGAGCAAAAAAGACAAACGTCCAGCTTTTGCTGCCACAGCAAAGGTGCCAGCGGGGAAAAGTGATGCTGGTCCTCACTGCCTCCTGGAACCCCTTCAAATGCCCCACACAATTTGGCCCTCTCTGCTTCCCTGCGGACTCTAGCCTCAAAAGCAACTTTTATCACTCTTGGCCCCCTCCGGAGCAAAAAAGACAAACGTCCAGCTTTTGCTGTCACAGCAAAGGTGCCAGCGGGGAAAAGTGATGCTGGTCCTCACTGCCTCCTGGAACCCCTTCAAATGCCCCACACAATTTGGCCCTCTCTGCTTTCCTGCGCACTCTAGCCTCAAAAGCATCTTTTTTCACTTTCGCCGCTGTTTGGAGCAAAAAAGACAAACGTCCAGCTTTTGCTGCTACAGCAAAGGTGCCAGCGAGGAAAAGTGATGCTGGTCCTCACTGCCTCCTGGAACCCCTTCAAATGCCCCACACAATTTGGCCCTCTCTGCTTTCCTGCGCACTCTAGCCTCAAAAGCACCTTTTTTCACTCTTGGCGCCCTCCGGAGCAAAAAAGACAAACGTCCAGCTTTTGCTGCCACAGCAAAGGTGCCAGCGGGGAAAAGTGATGCTGGTCCTCACTGCCTCCTGGAACCCCTTCAAATGCCCCAGACAATTTGGCCCTCTCTGCTTTCCTGCGCACTCTAGCCTCAAAAGCACCTTTTTTCACTTTCGCCGCTGTTTGGAGCAAAAAAGACAAACGTCCAGCTTTTGCTGCCACAGCAAAGGTGCCAGCAGCGAAAAGTGATGCTGGTCCTCACTGCCTCCTGGAACCCCTTCAAATGCCCCACACAATTTGGCCCTCTCTGCTTTCCTGCGGACTCTATCCTCAAAAGCACCTTTTTTCACTCTTGGCGCCCTCCAGAGCAAAAAAGACAAACGTCCAGCTTTTGCTGCCACAGCAAAGGTGCCAGCGGGGAAAAGTGATGCTGGTCCTCACTGCCTCCTGGAACCCCTTCAAATGCCCCACACAATTTGGCCCTCTCTGCTTTTTTGCACACTCTAGCCTCAAAAGCACCTTTTTTCACTTTCGCCGCTGTTTGGAGCAAAAAAGACAAACGTCCAGCTTTTGCTGCCACAGCAAAGGTGCCAGCGGGGAAAAGTGATGCTGGTCCTCACTGCCTCCTGGAACCCCTTCAAATGCCCCACACAATTTGGCCCTCTCTGCTTTCCTGCGCACTCTATCCTCAAAAGCACCTTTTTTCACTCTTGGCGCCCTCCGGAGCAAAAAAGACAAACGTCCAGCTTTTGCTGCCACAGCAATGGTGCCAGCGGCGAAAAGTCATGCTGGTCCTCACTGCCTCCTGGAACCCCTTCAAATGCTCCACACAATTTGGCCCTCTCTGCTTTCCTGCGCACTCTAGCCTCAAAAGCGCCTTTTTTCACTCTTGGCGCCCTCTGGAGCAAAAAAGACAAACGTCCAGCTTTTGCTGCCACAGCAAAGGTGCCAGCGGGGAAAAGTGATGCTGGTCCTCACTGCCTCCTGGAACCCCTTCAAATGCCCCACACAATTTGGCCCTCTCTGCTTTCCTGCGCACTCTAGCCTCAAAAGCACCTTTTTTCACTTTCGGCGCTGTTTGGAGCAAAAAAGACAAACGTCCAGCTTTTGCTGCCACAGCAAAGGTGCCAGCGGGGAAAAGTGATGCTGGTCCTCACTGCCTCCTGGAACCCCTTCAAATGCCCCACACAATTTGGCCCTCTCTGCTTCCCTGCGGACTCTAGCCTCAAAAGCAACTTTTTTCACTCTTGGCCCCCTCCGGAGCAAAAAAGACAAACGTCCAGCTTTTGCTGCCACAGCAAAGGTGCCAGCGGGGAAAAGTGATGCTGGTCCTCACTGCCTCCTGGAACCCCTTCAAATGCCCCACACAATTTGGCCCTCTCTGCTTTCCTGCGCACTCTAGCCTCAAAAGCACCTTTTTTCACTTTCGCCGCTGTTTGGAGCAAAAAAGACAAACGTCCAGCTTTTGCTGCTACAGCAAAGGTGCCAGCGAGGAAAAGTGATGCTGGTCCTCACTGCCTCCTGGAACCCCTTCAAATGCCCCACACAATTTGGCCCTCTCTGCTTTCCTGCGCACTCTAGCCTCAAAAGCACCTTTTTTCACTCTTGGCGCCCTCCGGAGCAAAAAAGACAAACGTCCAGCTTTTGCTGCCACAGCAAAGGTGCCAGCGGGGAAAAGTGATGCTGGTCCTCACTGACTCCTGGAACCCCTTCAAATGCCCCACACAATTTGGCCCTCTCTGCTTTCCTGCGCAATCTAGGCTTAATAGCACCTTTTTTCACTTTCGCCGCTGTTTGGAGCAAAAAAAGACAAACGTCCAGCTTTTGCTGCTACAGCAAAGGTGCCAGCGGGGAAAAGTGATGCTGGTCCTCACTGCCTCCTGGAACCCCTTCAAATGCCCCAGGCAATTTGGCCCTCTCTGCTTTCCTGCGGACTCTATCCTCAAAAGCACCTTTTTTCACTTTCGCCGCTGTTTGGAGCAAAAAAGACAAACGTCCAGCTTTTGCTGCCACAGCAATGGTGCCAGCAGCGAAAAGTGATGCTGGTCCTCACTGCCTCCTGGAACCCCTTCAAATGCCCCACACAATTTGGCCCTCTCTGCTTTCCTGCGGACTCTATCCTCAAAAGCACCTTTTTTCACTCTTGGCGCCCTCCGGAGCAAAAAAGACAAACGTCCAGCTTTTGCTGCCACAGCAAAGGTGCCAGCGGGGAAAAGTGATGCTGGTCCTCACTGCCTCCTGGAACCCCTTCAAATGCTCCACACAATTTGGCCCTCTCTGCTTCCCTGCGGACTCTATCCTCAAAAGCACCTTTTTTCACTCTTGGCGCCCTCCGGAGCAAAAAAGACAAACGTCCATCTTTTGCTGCCACAGCAAAGGTGCCAGCGGGGAAAAGTGATGCTGGTCCTCACTGCCTCCTGGAACCCCTTCAAATGCCCCACACAATTTGGCCCTCTCTGCTTTCCTGCGCACTCTATCCTCAAAAGCACCTTTTTTCACTCTTGGCGCCCTCCGGAGCAAAAAAGACATACGTCCAGCTTTTGCTGCCACAACAATGGTGCCAGCGGCGAAAAGTGATGCTGGTCCTCACTGCCTCCTGGAACCCCTTCAAATGCTCCACACAATTTGGCCCTCTCTGCTTTCCTGCGCACTCTAGCCTCAAAAGCACCTTTTTTCACTTTTGGCGCCCTGCGGAGCAAAAAAGACAAACGTCCAGCTTTTGCTGCCACAGCAAAGGTGCCAGCGGGGAAAAGTGATGCTGGTCCTCACTGCCTCCTGGAACCCCTTCAAATGCCCCAGGCAATTTGGCCCTCTCTGCTTCCCTGCGGACTCTAGACTCAAAAGCACCTTTTTTCACTCTTGGCCCCCTCCGGAGCAAAAAAGACAAACGTCCAGCTTTTGCTGCCACAGCAAAGGTGCCAGCGGGGAAAAGTGATGCTGCTTCTCACTGCCTCCTGGAACCCCTTCAAATGCCCCACACAATTTGGCCCTCTCTGCTTTCCTGCGGACACTATCCTCAAAAGCACCTTTTTTCACTCTTGGCGCCCTGCGGAGCGAAAAAGACAAACGTCCAGCTTTTGCTGCCACAGCAATGGTGCCAGCGGCGAAAAGTGATGCTGGTCCTCACTGCCTCCTGGAACCCCTTCAAATGCCCCACACAATTTGGCCCTCTCTGCTTTCCTGCGGACTCTAGCCTCAAAAGCACCTTTTTTCACTCTTGGCGCCCTCCGGAGCAAAAAAGACAAATGTCCAGCTTTTGCTGCCACAGCAAAGGTGCCAGCAGCGAAAAGTGATGCTGGTCCTCACTGCCTCCTGGAACCCCTTCAAATGCCCCACACAATTTGGCCCTCTCTGCTTCCCTGCGCACTCTATCCTCAAAAGCACCTTTTTTCACTCTTGGCGCGCTCCAGAGCAAAAAAGACAAACGTCCATCTTTTGCTGCCACAGCAAAGGTGCCAGCGGGGAAAAGTGATGCTGGTCCTCACTGCCTCCTGGAACCCCTTCAAATGCCCCACACAATTTGGCCCTCTCTGCTTTCCTGCGCACTCTATCCTCAAAAGCACCTTTTTTCACTCTTGGCCCCCTCCGGAGCAAAAAAGACAAACGTCCAGCTTTTGCTGCCACAACAATGGTGCCAGCGGGGAAAAGTGATGCTGGTCCTCACTGCCTCCTGGAACCCCTTCAAATGCCCCACACAATTTGGCCCTCTCTGCTTTCCTGCGGACACTATCCTCAAAAGCACCTTTTTTCACTTTCGCCGCTGTTTGGAGCAAAAAAGACAAACGTCCATCTTTTGCTGCTACAGCAAAGGTGCCAGCGGGGAAAAGTGATGCTGGTCCTCACTGCCTCCTGGAACCCCTTCAAATGCCCCACACAATTTGGCCCTCTCTACTTTCCTGCGCACTCTATCCTCAAAAGCACCTTTTTTCACTTTCGCCGCTGTTTGGAGCAAAAAAGACAAACGTCCAGCTTTTGCTGCCACAGCAAAGGTGCCAGCGGGGAAAAGTGATGCTGGTCCTCACTGCCTCATGGAACCCCTTCAAATGCCCCAGGCAATTTGGCCCTCTCTGCTTCCCTGCGGACTCTAGCCTCAAAAGAACCTTTTTTCACTCTTGGCGCCCTCGGGAGCAAAAAAGACAAACGTCCAGCTTTTGCTGCCACAGCAAAGGTGCCAGCAGGGAAAAGTGATGCTGCTTCTCACTGCCTCCTGGAACCCCTTCAAATGCCCCACACAATTTGGCCCTCTCTGCTTTCCTGCGGACACTATCCTCAAAAGCACCTTTTTTCACTCTTGGCGCCCTGCGGAGCAAAAAAGACAAACGTCCAGCTTTTGCTGCCACAGCAATGGTGTCAGCAGCGAAAAGTGATGCTGGTCCTCACTGCCTCCTGGAACCCCTTCAAATGCCCCACACAATTTGGCCCTCTCTGCTTTCCTGCGCAATCTAGCCTCAAAAGCACCTTTTTTCACTTTCGCCGCTGTTTGGATCAAAAAAGACAAACGTCCAGCTTTTGCTGCTACAGCAAAGGTGCCAGCGGGGAAAAGTGATGCTGGTCCTCACTGCCTCCTGGAACCCCTTCAAATGCCCCACACAATTTGGCCCTCTCTGCTTTCCTGCGGACACTATCCTCAAAAGCACCTTTTTTCACTCTTGGCGCCCTCCGGAGCAAAAAAGACAAACGTCCAGCTTTTGCTGCCACAGCAAAGGTGCCAGCGGGGAAAAGTGATGCTGGTCCTCACTGCCTCCTGGAACCCCTTCAAATGCCCCACACAATTTGGCCCTCTCTGCTTTCCTGCGGACTCTAGCCTCAAAAGCACCTTTTTTCACTCTTGGCGCCCTCCGGAGCGAAAAAGACAAATGTCCAGCTTTTGCTGCCACAGCAAAGGTGCCAGCGGGGAAAAGTGATGCTGGTCCTCACTGCCTACTGGAACCCCTTCAAATGCCCCACACAATTTGGCCCTCTCTGCTTCCCTGCGCACTCTATCCTCAAAAGCACCTTTTTTCACTCTTGGCGCCCTCCAGAGCAAAAAAGACAAACGTCCATCTTTTGCTGCCACAGCAAAGGTGCCAGCGGGGAAAAGTGATGCTGGTCCTCACTGCCTCCTGGAACCCCTTCAAATGCCCCACACCATTTGGCCCTCTCTGCTTTCCTGCGCACTCTATCCTCAAAAGCACCTTTTTTCACTCTTGGCCCCCTCCGGAGCAAAAAAGACAAACGTCCAGCTTTTGCTGCCACAGCAATGGTGCCAGCGGCGAAAAGTGATGCTGGTCCTCACTGACTCCTGGAACCCCTTCAAATGCCCCAGGCAATTTGGCCCTCTCTGCTTCCCTGCGGACTCTAGCCTCAAAAGAACCTTTTTTCACTCTTGGCGCCCTCGGGAGCAAAAAAGACAAACGTCCAGCTTTTGCTGCCACAGCAAAGGTGCCAGCAGGGAAAAGGGATGCTGCTTCTCACTGCCTCCTGGAACCCCTTCAAATGCCCCACACAATTTGGCCCTCTCTGCTTTCCTGCGGACACTATGCTCAAAAGCACCTTTTTTCACTCTTGGCGCCCTGCGGAGCAAAAAAGACAAACGTCCAGCTTTTGCTGCCACAGCAATGGTGTCAGCAGCGAAAAGTGATGCTGGTCCTCACTGCCTCCTGGAACCCCTTCAAATGCCCCACACAATTTGGCCCTCTCTGCTTTCCTGCGCACTCTAGCCTCAAAAGCACCTTTTTTCACTCTTGGCGCCCTCCGGAGCAAAAAAGACAAACGTCCAGCTTTTGCTGCCACAGCAAAGGTGCCAGCGGGGAAAAGTGATGCTGGTCCTCACTGCCTCATGGAACGCCTTCAAATGCCCCACACAATTTGGCCCTCTCTGCTTTCCTGCGCAATCTAGCCTCAAAAGCACCTTTTTTCACTTTCGCCGCTGTTTGGATCAAAAAAGACAAACGTCCAGCTTTTGCTGCTACAGCAAAGGTGCCAGCGGGGAAAAGTGATGCTGGTCCTCACTGCCTCCTGGAACCCCTTCAAATGCCCCACACAATTTGGCCCTCTCTGCTTTCCTGCGGACACTATCCTCAAAAGCACCTTTTTTCACTCTTGGCGCCCTCCGGAGCAAAAAAGACAAACGTCCAGCTTTTGCTGCCACAGCAAAGGTGCCAGCGGGGAAAAGTGATGCTGGTCCTCACTGCCTCCTGGAACCCCTTCAAATGCCCCACACAATTTGGCCCTCTCTGCTTTCCTGCGCACTCTAGCCTCAAAAGCACCTTTTTTCACTCTTGGCGCCCTCCGGAGCGAAAAAGACAAATGTCCAGCTTTTGCTGCCACAGCAAAGGTGCCAGCGGGGAAAAGTGATGCTGGTCCTCACTGCCTACTGGAACCCCTTCAAATGCCCCACACAATTTGGCCCTCTCTGCTTCCCTGCGCACTCTATCCTCAAAAGCACCTTTTTTCACTCTTGGCGCCCTCCAGAGCAAAAAAGACAAACGTCCATCTTTTGCTGCCACAGCAAAGGTGCCAGCGGGGAAAAGTGATGCTGGTCCTCACTGCCTCCTGGAACCCCTTCAAATGCCCCACACCATTTGGCCCTCTCTGCTTTCCTGCGCACTCTATCCTCAAAAGCACCTTTTTTCACTCTTGGCCCCCTCCGGAGCAAAAAAGACAAACGTCCAGCTTTTGCTGCCACAGCAATGGTGCCAGCGGCGAAAAGTGATGCTGGTCCTCACTGACTCCTGGAACCCCTTCAAATGCTCCACACAATTTGGCCCTCTCTGCTTTCCTGCGCACTCTATCCTCAAAAGCGCCTTTTTTCACTCTTGGCGCCCTGTGGAGCAAAAAAGACAAACGTCCAGCTTTTGCTGCCACAGCAAAGGTGCCAGCGGGGAAAAGTGATGCTGGTCCTCACTGCCTCCTGGAACTCCTTCAAATGCCCCACACAATTTGGCCCTCTCTGCTTTCCTGCGCAATCTAGCCTCATTAGCAACTTTTTTCACTTTCGCCGCTGTTTGGAGCAAAAAAGACAAACGTCCAGCTTTTGCTGCTACAGCAAAGGTGCCAGCGGGGAAAAGTGATGCTGGTCCTCACTGCCTCCTGGAACCCCTTCAAATGCCCCACACAATTTGGCCCTCTCTACTTTCCTGCGCACTCTATCCTCAAAAGCACCTTTTTTCACTTTCGCCGCTGTTTGGAGCAAAAAAGACAAACGTCCAGCTTTTGCTGCCACAGCAAAGGTGCCAGCGGGGAAAAGTGATGCTGGTCCTCACTGCCTCATGGAACCCCTTCAAATGCCCCAGGCAATTTGGCCCTCTCTGCTTCCCTGCGGACTCTAGCCTCAAAAGAACCTTTTTTCACTCTTGGCGCCCTCCGGAGCAAAAAAGACAAACGTCCAGCTTTTGCTGCCACAGCAAAGGTGCCAGCAGGGCAAAGTGATGCTGCTTCTCACTGCCTCCTGGAACCCCTTCAAATGCCCCACACAATTTGGCCCTCTCTGCTTTCCTGCGCACTCTAGCCTCAAAAGCACCTTTTTTCACTCTTGGCGCCCTGCGGAGCAAAAAAGACAAACGTCCAGCTTTTGCTGCCACAGCAATGGTGTCAGCAGCGAAAAGTGATGCTGGTCCTCACTGCCTCCTGGAACCCCTTCAAATGCCCCACACAATTTGGCCCTCTCTGCTTTCCTGCGCACTCTAGCCTCAAAAGCACCTTTTTTCACTCTTGGCGCCCTCCGGAGCAAAAAAGACAAACGTCCAGCTTTTGCTGCCACAGCAAAGGTGCCAGCGGGGAAAAGTGATGCTGGTCCTCACTGCCTCATGGAACCCCTTCAAATGCCCCACACAATTTGGCCCTCTCTGCTTTCCTGCGCAATCTAGCCTCAAAAGCACCTTTTTTCACTTTCGCCGCTGTTTGGATCAAAAAAGACAAACGTCCAGCTTTTGCTGCTACAGCAAAGGTGCCAGCGGGGAAAAGTGATGCTGGTCCTCACTGCCTCCTGGAACCCCTTCAAATGCCCCACACAATTTGGCCCTCTCTGCTTTCCTGCGGACACTATCCTCAAAAGCACCTTTTTTCACTTTCGCCGCTGTTTGGAGCAAAAAAGACAAACGTCCAGCTTTTGCTGCCACAGCAAAGGTGCCAGCGGGGAAAAGTGATGCTGGTCCTCACTGCCTCATGGAACCCCTTCAAATGCCCCAGGCAATTTGGCCCTCTCTGCTTCCCTGCGGACTCTAGCCTCAAAAGAACCTTTTTTCACTCTTGGCGCCCTCCGGAGCAAAAAAGACAAACGTCCAGCTTTTGCTGCCACAGCAAAGGTGCCAGCAGGGCAAAGTGATGCTGCTTCTCACTGCCTCCTGGAACCCCTTCAAATGCCCCACACAATTTGGCCCTCTCTGCTTTCCTGCGCACTCTAGCCTCAAAAGCACCTTTTTTCACTCTTGGCGCCCTGCGGAGCAAAAAAGACAAACGTCCAGCTTTTGCTGCCACAGCAATGGTGTCAGCAGCGAAAAGTGATGCTGGTCCTCACTGCCTCCTGGAACCCCTTCAAATGCCCCACACAATTTGGCCCTCTCTGCTTTCCTGCGCACTCTAGCCTCAAAAGCACCTTTTTTCACTCTTGGCGCCCTCCGGAGCAAAAAAGACAAACGTCCAGCTTTTGCTGCCACAGCAAAGGTGCCAGCGGGGAAAAGTGATGCTGGTCCTCACTGCCTCATGGAACCCCTTCAAATGCCCCACACAATTTGGCCCTCTCTGCTTTCCTGCGCAATCTAGCCTCAAAAGCACCTTTTTTCACTTTCGCCGCTGTTTGGATCAAAAAAGACAAACGTCCAGCTTTTGCTGCTACAGCAAAGGTGCCAGCGGGGAAAAGTGATGCTGGTCCTCACTGCCTCCTGGAACCCCTTCAAATGCCCCACACAATTTGGCCCTCTCTGCTTTCCTGCGGACACTATCCTCAAAAGCACCTTTTTTCACTCTTGGCGCCCTCCGGAGCAAAAAAGACAAACGTCCAGCTTTTGCTGCCACAGCAAAGGTGCCAGCGGGGAAAAGTGATGCTGGTCCTCACTGCCTCCTGGAACCCCTTCAAATGCCCCAGACAATTTGGCCCTCTCTGCTTTCCTGCGCACTCTAGCCTCAAAAGCACCTTTTTTCACTTTCGCCGCTGTTTGGAGCAAAAAAGACAAACGTCCAGCTTTTGCTGCCACAGCAAAGGTGCCAGCGGGGAAAAGTGATGCTGGTCCTCACTGACTCCTGGAACCCCTTCAAATGCCCCACACAATTTGGTCCTCTCTGCTTCCCTGCGGACTCTAGCCTCAAAAGCACCTTTTTTCACTCTTGGCGCCCTCCAGAGCAAAAAAGACAAACGTCCAGCTTTTGCTGCCACAGCAAAGGTGCCAGCGGGGAAAAGTGATGCTGGTCCTCACTGCCTCCTGGAACCCCTTCAAATGCCCCAGACAATTTGGCCCTCTCTGCTTTCCTGCGCACTCTAGCCTCAAAAGCACCTTTTTTCACTTTCGCCGCTCTTTGGAGCAAAAAAGACAAACGTCCAGCTTTTGCTGCTACAGCAAAGGTGCCAGCGGGGAAAAGTGATGCTGGTCCTCACTGCCTCCTAAAACCCCTTCAAATGCCCCACACAATTTGGCCCTCTCTGCTTTCCTGCGGACACTATCCGCAAAAGCACATTTTTCACTCTTGGCGCCCTCCGGAGCAAAAAAGGCAAACGTCCAGCTTTTGCTGCTACAGCAAAGGTGCCAGCGGGGAAAAGTCATGCTGGTCCTCACTGCCTCCTGGAACCCCTTCAAATGCCCCACACAATTTGGCCCTCTCTGCTTTCCTGCGCACTCTAGCCTCAAAAGCACCTTTTTTCACTTTCGCCGCTGTTTGGAGCAAAAAAGAAAAACGTCCAGCTTTTGCTGCCACAGCAAAGGTGCCAGCGGGGAAAAGTGATGCTGGTCCTCACTGCCTCCTGGAACCCCTTCAAATGCCCCACACAATTTGGCCCTCTCTGCTTTCCTGCGGACACTATCCTCAAAAGCACCTTTTTTCACTCTTGGCGCCCTCCGGAGCAAAAAAGACAAACGTCCAGCTTTTGCTGCCACAGCAATGGTGCCAGCAGCGAAAAGTGATGCTGGTCCTCACTGCCTCCTGGAACCCCTTCAAATGCCCCACACAAATTGGCCCTCTCTGCTTTCCTGCGGACTCTAGCCTCAAAAGCACCTTTTTTCACTCTTGGCGCCCTCCGGAGCAAAAAAGACAAACGTCCAGCTTTTGCTGCCACAGCAAAGGTGCCAGCGGGGAAAAGTGATGCTGGTCCTCACTGCCTCCTGGAACCCCTTCAAATGCCCCACACAATTTGGCCCTCTCTGCTTTCCTGCGCACTCTAGCCTCAAAAGCACCTTTTTTCACTTTCGCCGCTGTTTGGAGCAAAAAAGACAAACGTCCAGCTTTTGCTGCTACAGCAAAGGTGCCAGCGGGGAAAAGTGATGCTGGTCCTCACTGCCTCCTGGAACCCCTTCAAATGCCCCACACAATTTGGCCCTCTCTGCTTTCCTGCGGACACTATCCTCAAAAGCACCTTTTTTCACTCTTGGCGCCCTCCGGAGCAAAAAAGACAAACGTCCAGCTTTTGCTGCCACAGCAAAGGTGCCAGCGGGGAAAAGTGATGCTGGTCCTCACTGCCTCCTGGAACCCCTTCAAATGCCCCACACAATTTGGCCCTCTCTGCTTTCCTGCGGACTCTAGCCTCAAAAGCACCTTTTTTCACTCTTGGCCCCCTCCGGAGCAAAAAAGACAAACGTCCAGCTTTTGCTGCCACAGCAAAGGTGCCAGCGGGGAAAAGTGATGCTGGTCCTCACTGCCTCCTGGAACCCCTTCAAATGCCCCACACAATTTGGCCCTCTCTCCTTCCCTGCGGAATCTATCCTCAAAAGCACCTTTTTTCACTCTTGGCGCCCTCCAGAGCAAAAAAGACAAACGTCCATCTTTTGCTGCCACAGCAAAGGTGCCAGCGGGGAAAAGTGATGCTGGTCCTCACTGCCTCCTGGAACCCCTTCAAATGCCCCACACAATTTGGCCCTCTCTGCTTTCCTGCGGACACTATCCTCAAAAGCACCTTTTTTCACTCTTGGCGCCCTGCGGAGCAAAAAAGACAAACGTCCAGCTTTTGCTGCCACAGCAATGGTGCCAGCAGCGAAAAGTGATGCTGGTCCTCACTGCCTCCTGGAACCCCTTCAAATGCCCCACACAATTTGGCCCTCTCTGCTTTCCTGCGGACTCTAGCCTCAAAAGCACCTTTTTTCACTCTTAGCGCCCTCCGGAGCAAAAAAGACAAACGTCCAGCTTTTGCTGCCACAGCAAAGGTGCCAGCGGGGAAAAGTGATGCTGGTCCTCACTGCCTCCTGGAACCCCTTCAAATGCCCCACACAATTTGGCCCTCTCTGCTTCCCTGCGGACTCTAGCCTCAAAAGCACCTTTTTTCACTCTTGGCGCCCTCCAGAGCAAAAAAGACAAACGTCCATCTATTGCTGCCACAGCAAAGGTGCCAGCGGGGAAAAGTGATGCTGGTCCTCACTGCCTCCTGGAACCCCTTCAAATGCCCCACACAATTTGGCCCTCTCTGCTTTCCTGCGCACTCTAGCCTCAAAAGCACCTTTTTTCACTTTCGCCGCTGTTTGGATCAAAAAAGACAAACGTCCAGCTTTTGCTGCTACAGCAAAGGTGCCAGCGGGGAAAAGTGATGCTGGTCCTCACTGCCTCCTGGAACCCCTTCAAATGCCCCACACAATTTGGCCCTCTCTGCTTTCCTGCGGACACTATCCTCAAAAGCACCTTTTTTCACTCTTGGCGCCCTCCGGAGCAAAAAAGACAAACGTCCAGCTTTTGCTGCCACAGCAAAGGTGCCAGCGGGGAAAAGTGATGCTGGTCCTCACTGCCTCCTGGAACCCCTTCAAATGCCCCAGGCAATTTGGCCCTCTCTGCTTCCCTGCGGACTCTAGCCTCAAAAGCACCTTTTTTCACTCTTGGCCCCCTCCGGAGCAAAAAAGACAAACGTCCAGCTTTTGCTGCCACAGCAAAGGTGCCAGCGGGGAAAAGTGATGCTGGTCCTCACTGCCTCCTGGAACCCCTTCAAATGCCCCACACAATTTGGCCCTCTCTCCTTCCCTGCGGAATCTATCCTCAAAAGCACCTTTTTTCACTCTTGGCGCCCTCCGGAGCAAAAAAGACAAACGTCCAGCTTTTGCTGCCACAGCAAAGGTGCCAGCGGGGAAAAGTGATGCTGGTCCTCACTGCCTCCTGGAACCCCTTCAAATGCCCCACACAATTTGGCCCTCTCTGCTTTCCTGCGGACACTATCCGCAAAAGCACCTTTTTTCACTCTTGGCGCCCTCTGGAGCAAAAAAAACAAACGTCCAGCTTTTGCTGCCACAGCAAAGGTGCCAGCGGGAAAAAGTGATGCTGGTCCTCACTGCCTCCTGGAACCCCTTCAAATGCCCCACACAATTTGGCCCTCTCTACTTTCCTGCGCACTCTAGCCTCAAAAGCACCTTTTTTCACTCTTGTCGCCCTGCGGAGCAAAAAAGACAAACGTCCAGCTTTTGCTGCCACAGCAAAGGTGCCAGCGGGGAAAAGTGATGCTGGTCCTCACTGCCTCCTGGAACCCCTTCAAATGCCCCACACAATTTGGCCCTCTCTGCTTTCCTGTGCACTCTAGCCTCAAAAGCACCTTTTTTCACTTTCGCCGCTGTTTGGAGCAAAAAAGACAAACGTCCAGCTTTTGCTGCCACAGCAAAGGTGCCAGTGGGGAAAAGTGATGCTGGTCCTCACTGACTCCTGGAACCCCTTCAAATGCCCCACACAATTTGGCCCTCTCTGCTTTCCTGCACAACCTAGCCTCAATAGCAGCTTTTTTCACTTTCGCCGCTGTTTGGAGCAAAGAAGACAAACGTCCAGCTTTTGCTGCCACAGCAAAGGTGCCAGCGGGGAAAAGTCATGCTGGTCCTCACTGCCTTCTGGAACCCCTTCAAATGCCCCACACAATTTGGCCCTCTCTGCTTTCCTGCGCACTCTAGCCTCAAAAGCACCTTTTTTCACTCTTGGCGCCCACCGGAGCAAAAAAGACAAACGTCCAGCTTTTGCTGCCACAGCAAAGATGCCACCGGGGAAAAGTGATGCTGGTCCTCACTGCCTCCTGGAACCCCTTCAAATGCCCCACACAATTTGGCCCTCTCTACTTTCCTGCGCACTCTATCCTCAAAAGCACCTTTTTTCACTTTCGCCGCTCTTTGGAGCAAAAAAGACAAACGTCCAGCTTTTGCTGCCACAGCAAAGGTGCCAGCGGGGAAAAGTCATGCTGGTCCTCACTGACTCCTGGAACCCCTTCAAATGCCCCAGGCAATTTGGCCCTCTCTGCTTTCCTGCGCAATCTAGCCTCAATAGCACCTTTTTTCACTTTCCCCGCTGTTTGGAGCAAAAAAGACAAACGTCCAGCTTTTGCTGCAACAGCAAAGGTGCCAGCGGGGAAAAGTCATGCTGGTCCTCACTGACTCCTGGAACCCCTTCAAATGCCCCACACAATTTGGCCCTCTCTGCTTTCCTGCGCACTCTAGCCTCAAAAGCACCTTTTTTCACTCTTGGCGCCCACCGGAGCAAAAAAGACAAACGTCCAGCTTTTGCTGCCACAGCAAAGATGCCAGCGGGGAAAAGTGATGCTGGTCCTCACTGCCTCCTGGAACCCCTTCAAATGCCCCAGACAATTTGGCCCTCTCTGCTTTCCTGCGCACTCTATCCTCAAAAGCACCTTTTTTCACTTTCGCCGCTGTTTGGAGCAAAAAAGAAAAACGTCCAGCTTTTGCTGCCACAGCAAAGGTGCCAGCGGGGAAAAGTGATGCTAGTCCTCACTGCCTCCTGGAACCCCTTCAAATGCCCCAGGCAATTTGGCCCTCTCTGCTTCCCTGCGGACTCTAGCCTCAAAAGCACCTTTTTTCACTCTTGGCGCCCTCCGGAGCAAAAAAGACAAACGTCCAGCTTTTGCTGCCACAGCAAAGGTGCCACCGGGGAAAAGTGATGCTGCTTCTCACTGCCTCCTGGAACTCCTTCAAATGCCCCACACAAATTGGCCCTCTCTTCTTTCCTGCGGACACTATCCTCAAAAGCACCTTTTTTCACTATTGGCGCACTGCGGAGCAAAAAAGACAAACGTCCAGCTTTTGCTGCCACAGCAATGGTGCCAGCAGCGAAAAGTGATGCTGGTCCTCACTGCCTCCTGGAACCCCTTCAAATGCCCCACACAATTTGGCCCTCTCTGCTTTCCTGCGGACTCTAGCCTCAAAAGCACCTTTTTTCACTCTTGGCGCCCTCCAGAGCAAAAAAGACAAACGTCCATCTTTTGCTGCCACAGCAAAGGTGCCAGCGGGGAAAAGTGATGCTGGTCCTCACTGCCTCCTGGAACCCCTTCAAATGCTCCACACAATTTGGCCCTCTCTGCTTTCCTGCGCACTCTAGCCTCAAAAGCGCCTTTTTTCACTCTTGGTGCCCTGCGGAGCAAAAAAGACAAACGTCCAGCTTTTGCTGCCACAGCAAAGGTGCCAGCGGGGAAAAGTGATGCTGGTCCTCACTGACTCCTGGAACCCCTTCAAATGCCCCACACAATTTGGCCCTCTCTGCTTTCCTGCGCAATCTAGCCTCAATAGCACCTTTTTTCACTTTCGCCGCTGTTTGGAGCAAAAAAGACAAACGTCCAGCTTTTGCTGCTACAGCAAATGTGCCAGCGGGGAAAAGTGATGCTGGTCCTCACTGCCTCCTGGAACCCCTTCAAATACCCCACACAATTTGGCCCTCTCTGCTTTCCTGCGCACTCTATCCTCAAAAGCACCTTTTTTCACTTTCGCCGCTGTTTGTAGCAAAAAAGACAAACGTCCAGCTTTTGCTGCCACAGCAAAGGTGCCAGCGGGGAAAAGTGATGCTGGTCCTCACTGCCTCCTGGAACCCCTTCAAATTCCCCACACAATTTGGCCCTCTCTGCTTCCCTGCGGACTCTAGCCTCAAAAGCACCTTTTTTCACTCTTGGCGCCCTGCGGAGCAAGAAAGGCAAACGTCCAGCTTTTGCTGCCACAGCAAAGGTGCCAGCGGGGAAAAGTGATGCTGGTCCTCACTGCCTCCTGGAACCCCTTCAAATGCCCCACACAATTTGGCCCTCTCTGCTTCCCTGCGGGCTCTATCCTCAAAAGCACCTTTTTTCACTCTTGGCGCCCTCCAGAGCAAAAAAGACAAACGTCCATCTTTTGCTGCCACAGCAAAGGTGCCAGCGGGGAAAAGTCATGCTGGTCCTCACTGCCTCCTGGAACCCCTTCAAATGCCCCACACAATTTGGCCCTCTCTGCTTTCCTGCGCACTCTATCCTCAAAAGCACCTTTTTTCACTCTTGGCGCCCTCCGGAGCAAAAAAGACAAACGTCCAGCTTTTGCTGCCACAACAATGGTGCCAGCGGCGAAAAGTGATGCTGGTCCTCACTGCCTCCTGGAACCCCTTCAAATGCTCCACACAATTTGGCCCTCTCTGCTTTCCTGCGCACTCTAGCCTCAAAAGCACCTTTTTTCACTCTTGGCGCCCTCCGGAGCAAAAAAGACAAACGTCCAGCTTTTGCTGCCACAGCAAAGGTGCCAGCGGGGAAAAGTCATGCTGGTCCTCACTGCCTCCTGGAACCCCTTCAAATGCCCCACACAATTTGGCCCTCTCTGCTTTCCTGCGCACTCTAGCCTCAATAGCACCTTTTTTCACTTTCGCCGCTGTTTGGATCAAAAAAGAAAAACGTCCAGCTTTTGCTGCTACAGCAAAGGTGCCAGCGGGGAAAAGTGATGCTGGTCCTCACTGCCTCCTGGAACCCCTTCAAATGCCCCACACAATTTGGCCCTCTCTGCTTTCCTGCGCAATCTAGCCTCAATAGTACATTTTTTCATTTTCGCCGCTGTTTGGAGCAAAAAAGAAAAACGTCCAGCTTTTGCTGCTACAGCAAAAGTGCCAGCGGGGAAAAGTGATGCTGGTCCTCACTGCCTCCTGGAACCCCTTCAAATGCCCCACACAATTTGGCCCTCTCTGCTTTCCTGCGCACTCTATCCTCAAAAGCACCTTTTTTCACTTTCGCCGCTGTTTGGATCAAAAAAGACAAACGTCCAGCTTTTGCTGCCACAGCAAAGGTGCCAGCGGGGAAAAGTGATGCTGGTCCTCACTGCCTCCTGGAACCCCTTCAAATGCCCCACACAATTTGGCCCTCTCTGCTTCCCTGCGGACTCTAGCCTCAAAAGCACCTTTTTTCACTCTTGGCGCCCTCCGGAGCAAAAAAGACAAACGTCCAGCTTTTGCTGCCACAGCAAAGGTGCCAGCGGGGAAAAGTGATGCTGGTCCTCACTGCCTCCTGGAACCCCTTCAAATGCTCCACACAATTTGGCCCTCTCTGCTTTCCTGCGCACTCTAGCCTCAAAAGCGCCTTTTTTCACTCTTGGTGCCCTGCGGAGCAAAAAAGACAAACGTCCAGCTTTTGCTGCCACAGCAAAGGTGCCAGCGGGGAAAAGTGATGCTGGTCCTCACTGACTCCTGGAACCCCTTCAAATGCCCCACACAATTTGGCCCTCTCTGCTTTCCTGCGCAATCTAGCCTCAATAGCACCTTTTTTCACTTTCGCCGCTGTTTGGAGCAAAAAAGACAAACGTCCAGCTTTTGCTGCTACAGCAAATGTGCCAGCGGAGAAAAGTGATGCTGGTCCTCACTGCCTCCTGGAACCCCTTCAAATACCCCACACAATTTGGCCCTCTCTGCTTTCCTGCGCACTCTATCCTCAAAAGCACCTTTTTTCACTTTCGCCGCTGTTTGTAGCAAAAAAGACAAACGTCCAGCTTTTGCTGCCACAGCAAAGGTGCCAGCGGGGAAAAGTGATGCTGGTCCTCACTGCCTCCTGGAACCCCTTCAAATTCCCCACACAATTTGGCCCTCTCTGCTTCCCTGCGGACTCTAGCCTCAAAAGCACCTTTTTTCACTCTTGGCGCCCTGCGGAGCAAGAAAGGCAAATGTCCAGCTTTTGCTGCCACAGCA
This sequence comes from Vanellus vanellus, assembly GCF_965231255.1. Classification (NCBI taxonomy): domain Eukaryota; kingdom Metazoa; phylum Chordata; class Aves; order Charadriiformes; family Charadriidae; genus Vanellus; species Vanellus vanellus. Next base: position 194,319 of record NW_028126741.1, read on the forward strand.
AAGGTGCCAGCGGGGAAAAGTGATGCTGGTCCTCACTGCCTCCTGGAACCCCTTCAAATGCCCCACACAATTTGGCCCTCTCTGCTTCCCTGCGGGCTCTATCCTCAAAAGCACCTTTTTTCACTCTTGGCGCCCTCCAGAGCAAAAAAGACAAACGTCCATCTTTTGCTGCCACAGCAAAGGTGCCAGCGGGGAAAAGTCATGCTGGTCCTCACTGCCTCCTGGAACCCCTTCAAATGCCCCACACAATTTGGCCCTCTCTGCTTTCCTGCGCACTCTATCCTCAAAAGCACCTTTTTTCACTCTTGGCGCCCTCCGGAGCAAAAAAGACAAACGTCCAGCTTTTGCTGCCACAACAATGGTGCCAGCGGCGAAAAGTGATGCTGGTCCTCACTGCCTCCTGGAACCCCTTCAAATGCTCCACACAATTTGGCCCTCTCTGCTTTCCTGCGCACTCTAGCCTCAAAAGCGCCTTTTTTCACTCTTGGCGCCCTCCGGAGCAAAAAAGACAAACGTCCAGCTTTTGCTGCCACAGCAAAGGTGCCAGCGGGGAAAAGTCATGCTGGTCCTCACTGCCTCCTGGAACCCCTTCAAATGCCCCACACAATTTGGCCCTCTCTGCTTTCCTGCGCACTCTAGCCTCAATAGCACCTTTTTTCACTTTCGCCGCTGTTTGGATCAAAAAAGAAAAACGTCCAGCTTTTGCTGCTACAGCAAAGGTGCCAGCGGGGAAAAGTGATGCTGGTCCTCACTGCCTCCTGGAACCCCTTCAAATGCCCCACACAATTTGGCCCTCTCTGCTTTCCTGCGCAATCTAGCCTCAATAGTACCTTTTTTCATTTTCGCCGCTGTTCGGAGCAAAAAAGAAAAACGTCCAGCTTTTGCTGCTACAGCAAAAGTGCCAGCGGGGAAAAGTGATGCTGGTCCTCACTGCCTCCTGGAACCCCTTCAAATGCCCCACACAATTTGGCCCTCTCTGCTTTCCTGCGCACTCTATCCTCAAAAGCACCTTTTTTCACTTTCGCCGCTGTTTGGAGCAAAAAAGACAAACGTCCAGCTTTTGCTGCCACAGCAAAGGTGCCAGCGGGGAAAAGTGATGCTGGTCCTCACTGCCTCCTGGAACCCCTTCAAATGCCCCACACAATTTGGCCCTCTCTGCTTCCCTGCGGACTCTAGCCTCAAAAGCACCTTTTTTCACTCTTGGCGCCCTCCGGAGCAAAAAAGACAAACGTCCAGCTTTTGCTGCCACAGCAAAGGTGCCAGCGGGGAAAAGTGATGCTGCTTCTCACTGCCTCCTGGAACCCCTTCAAATGCCCCACACAATTTGGCCCTCTCTGCTTTCCTGCGGACACTATCCTCAAAAGCACCTTTTTTCACTCTTGGCGCCCTGCGGAGCAAAAAAGACAAACGTCCAGCTTTTGCTGCCACAGCAATGCTGCCAGCAGCGAAAAGTGATGCTGGTCCTCACTGCCTCCTGGAACCCCTTCAAATGCCCCACACAATTTGGCCCTCTCTGCTTTTCTGCGGACTCTAGCCTCAAAAGCACCTTTTTTCACTCTTGGCGCCCTCCGGAGCAAAAAAGAACAACGTCCAGCTTTTGCTGCCACAGCAAAGGTGCCAGCGGGGAAAAGTGATGCTGGTCCTCACTGCCTCCTGGAACCCCTTCAAATGCCCCACACAATTTGGCCCTCTCTGCTTCCCTGCGGACTCTATCCTCAAAAGCACCTTTTTTCACTCTTGGCGCCCTCCAGAGCAAAAAAGACAAACGTCCATCTTTTGCTGCCACAGCAAAGGTGCCAGCAGGGAAAAGTGATGCTGGTCCTCACTGCCTCCTGGAACCCCTTCAAATGCCCCACACAATTTGGCCCTCTCTGCTTTCCTGCGCACTCTAGCCTCAAAAGCACCTTTTTTCACTTTCGCCGCTGTTTGGATCAAAAAAGACAAACGTCCAGCTTTTGCTGCTACAGCAAAGGTGCCAGCGGGGAAAAGTGATGCTGGTCCTCACTGCCTCCTGGAACCCCTTCAAATGCCCCACACAATTTGGCCCTCTCTGCTTTCCTGCGGACACTATCCTCAAACGCACCTTTTTTCACTCTTGGCGCCCTCCGGAGCAAAAAAGACAAACGTCCAGCTTTTGCTGCCACAGCAAAGGTGCCAGCGGGGAAAAGTGATGCTGGTCCTCACTGCCTCCTGGAACCCCTTCAAATGCCCCACACAATTTGGCCCTGTCTGCTTTCCTGCGCACTCTAGCCTCAATAGCACCTTTTTTCACTTTCGCCGCTGTTTGGATCAAAAAAGAAAAACGTCCAGCTTTTGCTGCTACAGCAAAGGTGCCAGCGGGGAAAAGTGATGCTGGTCCTCACTGCCTCCTGGAACCCCTTCAAATGCCCCACACAATTTGGCCCTCTCTGCTTTCCTGCGGACACTATCCTTAAAAGCACCTTTTTTCACTCTTGGCGCCCTCCGGAGCAAAAAAGGCAAACGTCCAGCTTTTGCTGCTACAGCAAAGGTGCCAGCGGGGAAAAGTGATGCTGGTCCTCACTGCCTCCTGGAACCCCTTCAAATGCCCCACACAATTTGGCCCTCTCTGCTTTCCTGCGCACTCTATCCTCAAAAGCACCTTTTTTCACTTTCGCCGCTGTTTGGAGCAAAAAAGACAAACGTCCAGCTTTTGCTGCCACAGCAAAGGTGCCAGCGGGGAAAAGTCATGCTGGTCCTCACTGCCTCCTGGAACCCCTTCAAATGCCCCACACAATTTGGCCCTCTCTGCTTTCCTGCGCACTCTACCCTCAAAAGCACCTTTTTTCACTCTTGGCGCCCACCGGAGCAAAAAAGACAAACGTCCAGCTTTTGCTGCCACAGCAAAGATGCCAGCGGGGAAAAGTGATGCTGGTCCTCACTGCCTCCTGGAACCCCTTCAAATGCCCCACACAATTTGGCCCTCTCTGCTTTCCTGCGCACTCTATCCTCAAAAGCACCTTTTTTCACTTTCGCCGCTGTTTGGAGCAAAAAAGAAAAACGTCCAGCTTTTGCTGCCACAGCAAAGGTGCCAGCGGGGAAAAGTGATGCTAGTCCTCACTGCCTCCTGGAACCCCTTCAAATGCCCCACACAATTTGGCCCTCTCTGCTTCCCTGCGGACTCTAGCCTCAAAAGCACCTTTTTTCACTCTTGGCGCCCTCCGGAGCAAAAAAGACAAACGTCCAGCTTTTGCTGCCACAGCAAAGGTGCCACCGGGGAAAAGTGATGCTGCTTCTCACTGCCTCCTGGAACTCCTTCAAATGCCCCACACAAATTGGCCCTCTCTTCTTTCCTGCGGACACTATCCTCAAAAGCACCTTTTTTCACTATTGGCGCACTGCGGAGCAAAAAAGACAAACGTCCAGCTTTTGCTGCCACAGCAATGGTGCCAGCAGCGAAAAGTGATGCTGGTCCTCACTGCCTCCTGGAACCCCTTCAAATGCCCCACACAATTTGGCCCTCTCTGCTTTCCTGCGGACTCTAGCCTCAAAAGCACCTTTTTTCACTCTTGGCGCCCTCCAGAGCAAAAAAGACAAACGTCCATCTTTTGCTGCCACAGCAAAGGTGCCAGCGGGGAAAAGTGATGCTGGTCCTCACTGCCTCCTGGAACCCCTTCAAATGCTCCACACAATTTGGCCCTCTCTGCTTTCCTGCGCACTCTAGCCTCAAAAGCGCCTTTTTTCACTCTTGGTGCCCTGCGGAGCAAAAAAGACAAACGTCCAGCTTTTGCTGCCACAGCAAAGGTGCCAGCGGGGAAAAGTGATGCTGCTCCTCACTGCCTCCTGGAACCCCTTCAAATGCCCCACACAATTTGGCCCTCTCTGCTTTCCTGCGCAATCTAGCCTCAATAGCACCTTTTTTCACTTTCGCCGCTGTTTGGAGCAAAAAAGACAAACGTCCAGCTTTTGCTGCTACAGCAAATGTGCCAGCGGGGAAAAGTGATGCTGGTCCTCACTGCCTCCTGGAACCCCTTCAAATACCCCACACAATTTGGCCCTCTCTGCTTTCCTGCGCACTCTATCCTCAAAAGCACCTTTTTTCACTTTCGCCGCTGTTTGTAGCAAAAAAGACAAACGTCCAGCTTTTGCTGCCACAGCAAAGGTGCCAGCGGGGAAAAGTGATGCTGGTCCTCACTGCCTCCTGGAACCCCTTCAAATTCCCCACACAATTTGGCCCTCTCTGCTTCCCTGCGGACTCTAGCCTCAAAAGCACCTTTTTTCACTCTTGGCGCCCTGCGGAGCAAGAAAGGCAAATGTCCAGCTTTTGCTGCCACAGCAAAGGTGCCAGCGGGGAAAAGTGATGCTGGTCCTCACTGCCTCCTGGAACCCCTTCAAATGCCCCACACAATTTGGCCCTCTCTGCTTCCCTGCGGGCTCTATCCTCAAAAGCACCTTTTTTCACTCTTGGCGCCCTCCAGAGCAAAAAAGACAAACGTCCATCTTTTGCTGCCACAGCAAAGGTGCCAGCGGGGAAAAGTCATGCTGGTCCTCACTGCCTCCTGGAACCCCTTCAAATGCCCCACACAATTTGGCCCTCTCTGCTTTCCTGCGCACTCTATCCTCAAAAGCACCTTTTTTCACTCTTGGCGCCCTCCGGAGCAAAAAAGACAAACGTCCAGCTTTTGCTGCCACAACAATGGTGCCAGCGGCGAAAAGTGATGCTGGTCCTCACTGCCTCCTGGAACCCCTTCAAATGCTCCACACAATTTGGCCCTCTCTGCTTTCCTGCGCACTCTAGCCTCAAAAGCGCCTTTTTTCACTCTTGGCGCCCTCCGGAGCAAAAAAGACAAACGTCCAGCTTTTGCTGCCACAGCAAAGGTGCCAGCGGGGAAAAGTCATGCTGGTCCTCACTGCCTCCTGGAACCCCTTCAAATGCCCCACACAATTTGGCCCTCTCTGCTTTCCTGCGCACTCTAGCCTCAATAGCACCTTTTTTCACTTTCGCCGCTGTTTGGATCAAAAAAGAAAAACGTCCAGCTTTTGCTGCTACAGCAAAGGTGCCAGCGGGGAAAAGTGATGCTGGTCCTCACTGCCTCCTGGAACCCCTTCAAATGCCCCACACAATTTGGCCCTCTCTGCTTTCCTGCGCAATCTAGCCTCAATAGTACCTTTTTTCATTTTCGCCGCTGTTTGGAGCAAAAAAGAAAAACGTCCAGCTTTTGCTGCTACAGCAAAAGTGCCAGCGGGGAAAAGTGATGCTGGTCCTCACTGCCTCCTGGAACCCCTTCAAATGCCCCACACAATTTGGCCCTCTCTGCTTTCCTGCGCACTCTATCCTCAAAAGCACCTTTTTTCACTTTCGCCGCTGTTTGGAGCAAAAAAGACAAACGTCCAGCTTTTGCTGCCACAGCAAAGGTGCCAGCGGGGAAAAGTGATGCTGGTCCTCACTGCCTCCTGGAACCTCTTCAAATGCCCCACACAATTTGGCCCTCTCTGCTTCCCTGCGGACTCTAGCCTCAAAAGCACCTTTTTTCACTCTTGGCGCCCTCCGGAGCAAAAAAGACAAACGTCCAGCTTTTGCTGCCACAGCAAAGGTGCCAGCGGGGAAAAGTGATGCTGCTTCTCACTGCCTCCTGGAACCCCTTCAAATGCCCCACACAATTTGGCCCTCTCTGCTTTCCTGCGGACACTATCCTCAAAAGCACATTTTTCACTCTTGGCGCCCTGCGGAGCAAAAAAGACAAACGTCCAGCTTTTGCTGCCACAGCAATGCTGCCAGCAGCGAAAAGTGATGCTGGTCCTCACTGCCTCCTGGAACCCCTTCAAATGCCCCACACAATTTGGCCCTCTCTGCTTTTCTGCGGACTCTAGCCTCAAAAGCACCTTTTTTCACTCTTGGCGCCCTCCGGAGCAAAAAAGAACAACGTCCAGCTTTTGCTGCCACAGCAAAGGTGCCAGCGGGGAAAAGTGATGCTGGTCCTCACTGCCTCCTGGAACCCCTTCAAATGCCCCACACAATTTGGCCCTCTCTGCTTCCCTGCGGACTCTATCCTCAAAAGCACCTTTTTTCACTCTTGGCGCCCTCCAGAGCAAAAAAGACAAACGTCCATCTTTTGCTGCCACAGCAAAGGTGCCAGCAGGGAAAAGTGATGCTGGTCCTCACTGCCTCCTGGAACCCCTTCAAATGCCCCACACAATTTGGCCCTCTCTGCTTTCCTGCGCACTCTAGCCTCAAAAGCACCTTTTTTCACTTTCGCCGCTGTTTGGATCAAAAAAGACAAACGTCCAGCTTTTGCTGCTACAGCAAAGGTGCCAGCGGGGAAAAGTGATGCTGGTCCTCACTGCCTCCTGGAACCCCTTCAAATGCCCCACACAATTTGGCCCTCTCTGCTTTCCTGCGGACACTATCCTTAAAAGCACCTTTTTTCACTCTTGGCGCCCTCCGGAGCAAAAAAGGCAAACGTCCAGCTTTTGCTGCTACAGCAAAGGTGCCAGCGGGGAAAAGTGATGCTGGTCCTCACTGCCTCCTGGAACCCCTTCAAATGCCCCAGACAATTTGGCCCTCTCTGCTTTCCTGCGCACTCTATCCTCAAAAGCACCTTTTTTCACTTTCGCCGCTGTTTGGAGCAAAAAAGACAAACGTCCAGCTTTTGCTGCCACAGCAAAGGTGCCAGCGGGGAAAAGTGATGCTGGTCCTCACTGCCTCCTGGAACCCCTTCAAATGCCCCAGGCAATTTGGCCCTATCTGCTTCCCTGCGGACTCTAGCCTCAAAAGCACCTTTTTTCACTCTTGGCGCCCTCCGGAGCAAAAAAGACAAACGTCCAGCTTTTGCTGCCACAGCAAAGGTGCCAGCGGGGAAAAGTGATGCTGGTCCTCACTGCCTCCTGGAACCCCTTCAAATGCCCCACACAATTTGGCCCTCTCTGCTTCCCTGTGGACTCTATCCTCAAAAGCACCTTTTTTCACTCTTGGCGCCCTCCAGAGCAAAAAAGACAAACGTCCATCTTTTGCTGCCACAGCAAAGGTGCCAGCGGGGAAAAGTCATGCTGGTCCTCACTGCCTCCTGGAACCCCTTCAAATGCCCCAGACAATTTGGCCCTCTCTGCTTTCCTGCGCACTCTAGCCTCAAAAGCACCTTTTTTCACTTTCGCCACTGTTTGGATCAAAAAAGACAAACGTCCAGCTTTTGCTGCTACAGCAAAAGTGCCAGCGGGGAAAAGTGATGCTGGTCCTCACTGCCTCCTGGAACCCCTTCAAATGCCCCACACAATTTGGCCCTCTCTGCTTTCCTGCGGACACTATCCTCAAAAGCACCTTTTTTCACTCTTGGCGCCCTCCGGAGAAAAAAAGACAAACGTCCAGCTTTTGCTGCCACAGCAAAGGTGCCAGCGGGGAAAAGTCATGCTGGTCCTCACTGCCTCCTGGAACCCCTTCAAATGCCCCACACAATTTGGCCCTCTCTGCTTTCCTGCGCACTCTAGCCTCAAAAGCACCTTTTTTCACTCTTGGCGCCCTCCGGAGCAAAAAAGACAAACGTCCAGCTTTTGCTGCCACAGCAAAGGTGCCAGCGGGGAAAAGTGATGCTGGTCCTCACTGCCTCCTGCAACCCCTTCAAATGCCCCACACAATTTGGCCCTCTCTGCTTTCCTGTGCACTCTAGCCTCAAAAGCACCTTTTTTCATTTTCGCCGCTGTTTGGAGCAAAAAAGACAAACGTCCAGCTTTTGCTGCCACAGCAAAGGTGCCAGCGGGGAAAAGTGATGCTGGTCCTCACTGCCTCCTGGAACCCCTTCAAATGCCCCACACAATTTGGCCCTCTCTGCTTTCCTGCGCAATCTAGCCTCAATAGCACCTTTTTTCACTTTCGCCGCTGTTTGGAGCAAAAAAGACAAACGTCCAGCTTTTGCTGCTACAGCAAATGTGCCAGCGGGGAAAAGTGATGCTGGTCCTCACTGCCTCCTGGAACCCCTTCAAATACCCCACACAATTTGGCCCTCTCTGCTTTCCTGCGCACTCTATCCTCAAAAGCACCTTTTTTCACTTTCGCCGCTGTTTGGAGCAAAAAAGACAAACGTCCAGCTTTTGCTGCCACAGCAAAGGTGCCAGCGGGGAAAAGTGATGCTGGTCCTCACTGTCTCCTGGAACCCCTTCAAATTCCCCACACAATTTGGCCCTCTCTGCTTCCCTGCGGACTCTAGCCTCAAAAGCACCTTTTTTCACTCTTGGCGCCCTGCGGAGCAAGAAAGGCAAATGTCCAGCTTTTGCTCCCACAGCAAAGGTGCCAGCGGGGAAAAGTGATTCTGGTCCTCACTGCCTCCTGGAACCCCTTCAAATGCCCCACACAATTTGGCCCTCTCTGCTTCCCTGCGGGCTCTATCCTCAAAAGCACCTTTTTTCACTCTTGGCGCCCTCCAGAGCAAAAAAGACAAACGTCCATCTTTTGCTGCCACAGCAAAGGTGCCAGCGGGGAAAAGTGATGCTGGTCCTCACTGCCTCCTGGAACCCCTTCAAATGCCCCACACAATTTGGCCCTCTCTGCTTTCCTGCGCACTCTATCCTCAAAAGCACCTTTTTTCACTCTTGGCGCCCTCCGGAGCAAAAAAGACAAACGTCCAGCTTTTGCTGCCACAACAATGGTGCCAGCGGCGAAAAGTGATGCTGGTCCTCACTGCCTCCTGGAACCCCTTCAAATGCTCCACACAATTTGGCCCTCTCTGCTTTCCTGCGCACTCTAGCCTCAAAAGCGCCTTTTTTCACTCTTGGCGCCCTCCGGAGCAAAAAAGACAAACGTCCAGCTTTTGCTGCCACAGCAAAGGTGCCAGCGGGGAAAAGTCATGCTGGTCCTCACTGCCTCCTGGAACCCCTTCAAATGCCCCACACAATTTGGCCCTCTCTGCTTTCCTGCGCACTCTAGCCTCAATAGCACCTTTTTTCACTTTCGCCGCTGTTTGGATCAAAAAAGAAAAACGTCCAGCTTTTGCTGCTACAGCAAAGGTGCCAGCGGGGAAAAGTGATGCTGGTCCTCACTGCCTCCTGGAACCCCTTCAAATGCCCCACACAATTTGGCCCTCTCTGCTTTCCTGCGCAATCTAGCCTCAATAGTACCTTTTTTCATTTTCGCCGCTGTTTGGAGCAAAAAAGAAAAACGTCCAGCTTTTGCTGCTACAGCAAAAGTGCCAGCGGGGAAAAGTGATGCTGGTCCTCACTGCCTCCTGGAACCCCTTCAAATGCCCCACACAATTTGGCCCTCTCTGCTTTCCTGCGCACTCTATCCTCAAAAGCACCTTTTTTCACTTTCGCCGCTGTTTGGAGCAAAAAAGACAAACGTCCAGCTTTTGCTGCCACAGCAAAGGTGCCAGCGGGGAAAAGTGATGCTGGTCCTCACTGCCTCCTGGAACCCCTTCAAATGCCCCACACAATTTGGCCCTCTCTGCTTCCCTGCGGACTCTAGCCTCAAAAGCACCTTTTTTCACTCTTGGCGCCCTCCGGAGCAAAAAAGACAAACGTCCAGCTTTTGCTGCCACAGCAAAGGTGCCAGCGGGGAAAAGTGATGCTGCTTCTCACTGCCTCCTGGAACCCCTTCAAATGCCCCACACAATTTGGCCCTCTCTGCTTTCCTGCGGACACTATCCTCAAAAGCACCTTTTTTCACTCTTGGCGCCCTGCGGAGCAAAAAAGACAAACGTCCAGCTTTTGCTGCCACAGCAATGCTGCCAGCAGCGAAAAGTGATGCTGGTCCTCACTGCCTCCTGGAACCCCTTCAAATGCCCCACACAATTTGGCCCTCTCTGCTTTTCTGCGGACTCTAGCCTCAAAAGCACCTTTTTTCACTCTTGGCGCCCTCCGGAGCAAAAAAGAACAACGTCCAGCTTTTGCTGCCACAGCAAAGGTGCCAGCGGGGAAAAGTGATGCTGGTCCTCACTGCCTCCTGGAACCCCTTCAAATGCCCCACACAATTTGGCCCTCTCTGCTTCCCTGCGGACTCTATCCTCAAAAGCACCTTTTTTCACTCTTGGCGCCCTCCAGAGCAAAAAAGACAAACGTCCATCTTTTGCTGCCACAGCAAAGGTGCCAGCAGGGAAAAGTGATGCTGCTCCTCACTGCCTCCTGGAACCCCTTCAAATGCCCCACACAATTTGGCCCTCTCTGCTTTCCTGCGCACTCTAGCCTCAAAAGCACCTTTTTTCACTTTCGCCGCTGTTTGGATCAAAAAAGACAAACGTCCAGCTTTTGCTGCTACAGCAAAGGTGCCAGCGGGGAAAAGTGATGCTGGTCCTCACTGCCTCCTGGAACCCCTTCAAATGCCCCACACAATTTGGCCCTCTCTGCTTTCCTGCGGACACTATCCTCAAAAGCACCTTTTTTCACTCTTGGCGCCCTCCGGAGCAAAAAAGACAAACGTCCAGCTTTTGCTGCCACAGCAAAGGTGCCAGCGGGGAAAAGTGATGCTGGTCCTCACTGCCTCCTGCAACCCCTTCAAATGCCCCACACAATTTGGCCCTCTCTGCTTTCCTGTGCACTCTAGCCTCAAAAGCACCTTTTTTCATTTTCGCCGCTGTTTGGAGCAAAAAAGACAAACGTCCAGCTTTTGCTGCCACAGCAAAGGTGCCAGCGGGGAAAAGTGATGCTGGTCCTCACTGCCTCCTGGAACCCCTTCAAATGCCCCACACAATTTGGCCCTCTCTGCTTTCCTGCGCAATCTAGCCTCAATAGCACCTTTTTTCACTTTCGCCGCTGTTTGGAGCAAAAAAGACAAACGTCCAGCTTTTGCTGCTACAGCAAATGTGCCAGCGGGGAAAAGTGATGCTGGTCCTCACTGCCTCCTGGAACCCCTTCAAATACCCCACACAATTTGGCCCTCTCTGCTTTCCTGCGCACTCTATCCTCAAAAGCACCTTTTTTCACTTTCGCCGCTGTTTGTAGCAAAAAAGACAAACGTCCAGCTTTTGCTGCCACAGCAAAGGTGCCAGCGGGGAAAAGTGATGCTGGTCCTCACTGTCTCCTGGAACCCCTTCAAATTCCCCACACAATTTGGCCCTCTCTGCTTCCCTGCGGACTCTAGCCTCAAAAGCACCTTTTTTCACTCTTGGCGCCCTGCGGAGCAAGAAAGGCAAATGTCCAGCTTTTGCTCCCACAGCAAAGGTGCCAGCGGGGAAAAGTGATTCTGGTCCTCACTGCCTCCTGGAACCCCTTCAAATGCCCCACACAATTTGGCCCTCTCTGCTTCCCTGCGGGCTCTATCCTCAAAAGCACCTTTTTTCACTCTTGGCGCCCTCCAGAGCAAAAAAGACAAACGTCCATCTTTTGCTGCCACAGCAAAGGTGCCAGCGGGGAAAAGTGATGCTGGTCCTCACTGCCTCCTGGAACCCCTTCAAATGCCCCACACAATTTGGCCCTCTCTGCTTTCCTGCGCACTCTATCCTCAAAAGCACCTTTTTTCACTCTTGGCGCCCTCCGGAGCAAAAAAGACAAACGTCCAGCTTTTGCTGCCACAACAATGGTGCCAGCGGCGAAAAGTGATGCTGGTCCTCACTGCCTCCTGGAACCCCTTCAAATGCTCCACACAATTTGGCCCTCTCTGCTTTCCTGCGCACTCTAGCCTCAAAAGCGCCTTTTTTCACTCTTGGCGCCCTCCGGAGCAAAAAAGACAAACGTCCAGCTTTTGCTGCCACAGCAAAGGTGCCAGCGGGGAAAAGTCATGCTGGTCCTCACTGCCTCCTGGAACCCCTTCAAATGCCCCACACAATTTGGCCCTCTCTGCTTTCCTGCGCACTCTAGCCTCAATAGCACCTTTTTTCACTTTCGCCGCTGTTTGGATCAAAAAAGAAAAACGTCCAGCTTTTGCTGCTACAGCAAAGGTGCCAGCGGGGAAAAGTGATGCTGGTCCTCACTGCCTCCTGGAACCCCTTCAAATGCCCCACACAATTTGGCCCTCTCTGCTTTCCTGCGCAATCTAGCCTCAATAGTACCTTTTTTCATTTTCGCCGCTGTTTGGAGCAAAAAAGAAAAACGTCCAGCTTTTGCTGCTACAGCAAAAGTGCCAGCGGGGAAAAGTGATGCTGGTCCTCACTGCCTCCTGGAACCCCTTCAAATGCCCCACACAATTTGGCCCTCTCTGCTTTCCTGCGCACTCTATCCTCAAAAGCACCTTTTTTCACTTTCGCCGCTGTTTGGAGCAAAAAAGACAAACGTCCAGCTTTTGCTGCCACAGCAAAGGTGCCAGCGGGGAAAAGTGATGCTGGTCCTCACTGCCTCCTGGAACCCCTTCAAATGCCCCACACAATTTGGCCCTCTCTGCTTCCCTGCGGACTCTAGCCTCAAAAGCACCTTTTTTCACTCTTGGCGCCCTCCGGAGCAAAAAAGACAAACGTCCAGCTTTTGCTGCCACAGCAAAGGTGCCAGCGGGGAAAAGTGATGCTGCTTCTCACTGCCTCCTGGAACCCCTTCAAATGCCCCACACAATTTGGCCCTCTCTGCTTTCCTGCGGACACTATCCTCAAAAGCACCTTTTTTCACTCTTGGCGCCCTGCGGAGCAAAAAAGACAAACGTCCAGCTTTTGCTGCCACAGCAATGCTGCCAGCAGCGAAAAGTGATGCTGGTCCTCACTGCCTCCTGGAACCCCTTCAAATGCCCCACACAATTTGGCCCTCTCTGCTTTTCTGCGGACTCTAGCCTCAAAAGCACCTTTTTTCACTCTTGGCGCCCTCCGGAGCAAAAAAGAACAACGTCCAGCTTTTGCTGCCACAGCAAAGGTGCCAGCGGGGAAAAGTGATGCTGGTCCTCACTGCCTCCTGGAACCCCTTCAAATGCCCCACACAATTTGGCCCTCTCTGCTTCCCTGCGGACTCTATCCTCAAAAGCACCTTTTTTCACTCTTGGCGCCCTCCAGAGCAAAAAAGACAAACGTCCATCTTTTGCTGCCACAGCAAAGGTGCCAGCAGGGAAAAGTGATGCTGCTCCTCACTGCCTCCTGGAACCCCTTCAAATGCCCCACACAATTTGGCCCTCTCTGCTTTCCTGCGCACTCTAGCCTCAAAAGCACCTTTTTTCACTTTCGCCGCTGTTTGGATCAAAAAAGACAAACGTCCAGCTTTTGCTGCTACAGCAAAGGTGCCAGCGGGGAAAAGTGATGCTGGTCCTCACTGCCTCCTGGAACCCCTTCAAATGCCCCACACAATTTGGCCCTCTCTGCTTTCCTGCGGACACTATCCTCAAAAGCACCTTTTTTCACTCTTGGCGCCCTCCGGAGCAAAAAAGACAAACGTCCAGCTTTTGCTGCCACAGCAAAGGTGCCAGCGGGGAAAAGTGATGCTGGTCCTCACTGCCTCCTGGAACCCCTTCAAATGCCCCACACAATTTGGCCCTCTCTGCTTTCCTGCGCACTCTAGCCTCAATAGCACCTTTTTTCACTTTCGCCGCTGTTTGGATCAAAAAAGAAAAACGTCCAGCTTTTGCTGCTACAGCAAAGGTGCCAGCGGGGAAAAGTGATGCTGGTCCTCACTGCCTCCTGGAACCCCTTCAAATGCCCCACACAATTTGGCCCTCTCTGCTTTCCTGCGGACACTATCCTTAAAAGCACCTTTTTTCACTTTCGCCGCTGTTTGGAGCAAAAAAGACAAACGTCCAGCTTTTGCTGCCACAGCAAAGGTGCCAGCGGGGAAAAGTGATGCTGGTCCTCACTGCCTCCTGGAACCCCTTCAAATGCCCCAGGCAATTTGGCCCTCTCTGCTTTCCTGCGCACTCTATCCTCAAAAGCACCTTTTTTCACTTTCGCCGCTGTTTGGAGCAAAAAAGACAAACGTCCAGCTTTTGCTGCCACAGCAAAGGTGCCAGCGGGGAAAAGTGATGCTGGTCCTCACTGCCTCCTGGAACCCCTTCAAATGCCCCAGGCAATTTGGCCCTATCTGCTTCCCTGCGGACTCTAGCCTCAAAAGCACCTTTTTTCACTCTTGGCGCCCTCCGGAGCAAAAAAGACAAACGTCCAGCTTTTGCTGCCACAGCAAAGGTGCCAGCGGGGAAAAGTGATGCTGGTCCTCACTGCCTCCTGGAACCCCTTCAAATGCCCCACACAATTTGGCCCTCTCTGCTTTCCTGCGCACTCTAGCCTCAAAAGCACCTTTTTTCACTTTCGCCGCTGTTTGGAGCAAAAAAGAAAAACGTCCAGCTTTTGCTGCCACAGCAAAGGTGCCAGCGGGGAAAAGTGATGCTGGTCCTCACTGCCTCCTGGAACCCCTTCAAATGCCCCAGACAATTTGGCCCTCTCTGCTTCCCTGCGGACTCTAGCCTCAAAAGCACCTTTTTTCACTCTTGGCGCCCTCCAGAGCAAAAAAGACAAACGTCCAGCTTTTGCTGCCACAGCAAAGGTGCCAGCGGGGAAAAGTGATGCTGGTCCTCACTGCCTCCTGGAACCCCTTCAAATGCCCCACACAATTTGGCCCTCTCTGCTTCCCTGCGGACTCTATCCTCAAAAGCACCTTTTTTCACTCTTGGCGCCCTCCAGAGCAAAAAAGACAAACGTCCATCTTTTGCTGCCACAGCAAAGGTGCCAGCGGGGAAAAGTCATGCTGGTCCTCACTGCCTCCTGGAACCCCTTCAAATGCCCCACACAATTTGGCCCTCTCTGCTTTCCTGCGCACTCTAGCCTCAAAAGCACCTTTTTTCACTTTCGCCGCTGTTTGGATCAAAAAAGACAAACGTCCAGCTTTTGCTGCTACAGCAAAAGTGCCAGCGGGGAAAAGTGATGCTGGTCCTCACTGCCTCCTGGAACCCCTTCAAATGCCCCACACAATTTGGCCCTCTCTGCTTTCCTGCGGACACTATCCTCAAAAGCACCTTTTTTCACTCTTGGCGCCCTCCGGAGAAAAAAAGACAAACGTCCAGCTTTTGCTGCCACAGCAAAGGTGCCAGCGGGGAAAAGTCATGCTGGTCCTCACTGCCTCCTGGAACCCCTTCAAATGCCCCACACAATTTGGCCCTCTCTGCTTTCCTGCGCACTCTAGCCTCAAAAGCACCTTTTTTCACTCTTGGCGCCCTCCGGAGCAAAAAAGACAAACGTCCAGCTTTTGCTGCCACAGCAAAGGTGCCAGCGGGGAAAAGTGATGCTGGTCCTCACTGCCTCCTGCAACCCCTTCAAATGCCCCACACAATTTGGCCCTCTCTGCTTTCCTGTGCACTCTAGCCTCAAAAGCACCTTTTTTCATTTTCGCCGCTGTTTGGAGCAAAAAAGACAAACGTCCAGCTTTTGCTGCCACAGCAAAGGTGCCAGCGGGGAAAAGTGATGCTGGTCCTCACTGACTCCTGGAACCCCTTCAAATGCCCCACACAATTTGGCCCTCTCTGCTTTCCTGCGCAATCTAGCCTCAATAGCACCTTTTTTCACTTTCGCCGCTGTTTGGAGCAAAAAAGACAAACGTCCAGCTTTTGCTGCCACAGCAAAGGTGCCAGCGGGGAAAAGTCATGCTGGTCCTCTACTGCCTCCTGGAACCCCTTCAAATGCCCCAGGCAATTTGGCCCTCTCTGCTTCCCTGCGCACTCTAGCCTCAAAAGAGCCTTTTTTCACTCTTGGCGCCCTCCGGAGCAAAAAAGACAAACGTCCAGCTTTTGCTGCCACAGCAAAGGTGCCAGCGGGGAAAAGTGATGCTGGTCCTCACTGCCTCCTGGAACCCCTTCAAATGCCCCACACAATTTGGCCCTCTCTGCTTTCCTGCGCACTCTAGCCTCAAAAGCACCTTTTTTCACTTTCGCCGCTGTTTGGAGCAAAAAAGACAAACGTCCAGCTTTTGCTGCTACAGCAAAGGTGCCAGCGGGGAAAAGTGATGCTGGTCCTCACTGCCTCCTGGAACCCCTTCAAATGCCCCACACAATTTGGCCCTCTCTGCTTTCCTGCGCACTCTATCCTCAAAAGCATCTTTTTTCTCTTTTGCCGCTGTTTGGAGCGAAAGAGACAAACGTCCAGCTTTTGCTGCCACAGCAAAGGTGCCAGCGGGGAAAAGTGATGCTGGTCCTCACTGCCTCCTGGAACCCCTTCAAATGCCCCACACAATTTGGCCCTCTCTGCTTCCCTGCGGACTCTAGCCTCAAAAGCACCTTTTTTCACTCTTGGCGCCCTCCGGAGCAAAAAAGACAAATGTCCAGCTTTTGCTGCCACAGCAAAGGTGCCAGCAGGGAAAAGTGATGCTGGTCCTCACTGCCTCCTGGAACCCCTTCAAATGCCCCAGACAATTTGGCCCTCTCTGCTTTCCTGCGCACTCTAGCCTCAAAAGCACCTTTTTTCACTTTCGCCGCTGTTTGGATCAAAAAAGACAAACGTCCAGCTTTTGCTGCCACAGCAAAGGTGCCAGCGGGGAAAAGTGATGCTGGTCCTCACTGCCTCCTGGAACCCCTTCAAATGCCCCAGACAATTTGGCCCTCTCTGCTTCCCTGCGGACTCTAGCCTCAAAAGCACCTTTTTTCACTCTTGGCGGCCTCCGGAGCAAAAAAGACAAACGTCCAGCTTTTGCTGCCACAGCAAAGGTGCCAGCGGGGAAAAGTGATGCTGGTCCTCACTGCCTCCTGGAACCCCTTCAAATGCCCCACACAATTTGGCCCTCTCTGCTTTCCTGCGGACTCTAGCCTCAAAAGCACCTTTTTTCACTCTTGGCGCCCTCCGGAGCAAAAAAGACAAACGTCCAGCTTTTGCTGCCACAGCAAAGGTGCCAGTGGGGAAAAGTGATGCTGGTCCTCACTGCCTCCTGGAACCCCTTCAAATGCCCCAGACAATTTGGCCCTCTCTGCTTCCCTGCGGACTCTAGCCTCAAAAGCACCTTTTTTCACTCTTGGCGCGCTCCGGAGCAAAAAAGACAAATGTCCAGCTTTTGCTGCCACAGCAAAGGTGCCAGCGGGGAAAAGTGATGCTTGTCCTCACTGCCTCCTGGAACCCCTTCAAATGCCCCAGACAATTTGGCCCTCTCTGCTTTCCTGCGCACTCTAGCCTCAAAAGCACCTTTTTTCACTTTCGCCGCTGTTTAGATCAAAAAAGACAAACGTCCAGCTTTTGCTGCTACAGCAAAGATGCCAGCGGGGAAAAGTGATGCTGGTCCTCACTGCCTCCTGGAACCCTTTCAAATGCTCCACACAATTTGGCCCTCTCTGCTTTTCTGCGCACTCTATCCTCAAAAGCACCTTTTTTCACTCTTGGCGCCCTCCGGAGCAAAAAAGACAAACGTCCAGCTTTTGCTGCCACAGCAATGGTGCCAGCGGCGAAAAGTGCTGCTGGTCCTCACTGCCTCCTGGAACCCTTTCAAATGCTCCACACAATTTGGCCCTCTCTGCTTTCCTGCGCACTCTAGCCTCAAAAGAGCCTTTTTTCACTCTTGGCGCCCTCTGGAGCAAAAAAGACAAACGTCCAGCTTTTGCTGCCACAGCAAAGGTGCCAGCGGGGAAAAGTGATGCTGGTCCTCACTGCCTCCTGGAACCCCTTCAAATGCCCCACACAATTTGGCCCTCTCTGCTTTCCTGCGCACTCTATCCTCAAAAGCACCTTTTTTCACTTTCGCCGCTGTTTGGAGCAAAAAAGACAAACGTCCAGCTTTTGCTGCTACAGCAAAGGTGCCAGCGGGGAAAAGTGATGCTGGTCCTCACTGCCTCCTGGAACCCCTTCAAATGCCCCACACAATTTGGCCCTCTCTGCTTTCCTGCGCACTCTATCCTCAAAAGCACCTTTTTTCTCTTTCGCCGCTGTTTGGAGCAAAAAAGACAAACGTCCAGCTTTTGCTGCCACAGCAAAGGTGCCAGCGGGGAAAAGTGATGCTGGTCCTCACTGCCTCCTGGAACCCCTTCAAATGCCCCACACAATTTGGCCCTCTCTGCTTCCCTGCGGACTCTAGCCTCAAAAGCACCTTTTTTCACTCTTGGCGCCCTCCGGAGCAAAAAAGACAAATGTCCATCTTTTGCTGCCACAGCAAAGGTGCCAGCAGGGAAAAGTGATGCTGGTCCTCACTGCCTCCTGGAACCCCTTCAAATGCCCCAGGCAATTTGGCCCTCTCTGCTTCCCTGCGGACTCTAGCCTCAAAAGCACCTTTTTTCACTCTTGGCGCCCTCCGGAGAAAAAAAGACAAACGTCCAGCTTTTGCTGCCACAGCAAAGGTGCCAGCGGGGAAAAGTGATGCTGGTCCTCACTGCCTCCTGGAAGCCCTTCAAATGCCCCACACAATTTGGCCCTCTCTGCTTCCCTGCGGACTCTATCCTCAAAAGCACCTTTTTTCACTCTTGGCGCCCTCCGGAGCAAAAAAGAGCATCGTCCAGCTTTTGCTGCCACAGCAAAGGTGCTAGCGGGGAAAAGTGATGCTGGTCCTCACTGCCTTCTGGAACCCCTTCAAATGCCCCACACAATTTGGCCCTCTCTGCTTTCCTGCACAATCTAGCCTCAATAGCAGCTTTTTTCACTTTCGCCGCTGTTTGGAGCAAAGAAGACAAACGTCCAGCTTTTGCTGCCACAGCAAAGGTGCCAGCGGGGAAAAGTCATGCTGGTCCTCACTGCCTTCTGGAACCCCTTCAAATGCCCCAGGCAATTTGGCCCTCTCTGCTTCCCTGCGGACTCTAGCCTCAAAAGCACCTTTTTTCACTTTCGCCGCTGTTTGGAGCAAAAAAGACAAACGTCCAGCTTTTGCTGCTACAGCAAAGGTGCCAGCGGGGAAAAGTGATGCTGGTCCTCACTGCCTCCTGGAACCCTTTCAAATGCTCCACACAATTTGGCCCTCTCTGCTTTTCTGCGCACTCTATCCTCAAAAGCACCTTTTTTCACTCTTGGCGCCCTCCGGAGCAAAAAAGACAAACGTCCAGCTTTTGCTGCCACAGCAATGGTGCCAGCGGCGAAAAGTGATGCTGGTCCTCACTGCCTCCTGGAACCCTTTCAAATGCTCCACACAATTTGGCCCTCTCTGCTTTCCTGCGCACTCTAGCCTCAAAAGTGCCTTTTTTCACTCTTGGCGCCCTCTGGAGCAAAAAAGACAAACGTCCAGCTTTTGCTGCCACAGCAAAGGTGCCAGCGGGGAAAAGTGATGCTGGTCCTCACTGCCTCCTGGAACCCCTTCAAATGCCCCACACAATTTGGCCCTCTCTGCTTTCCTGCGCACTCTATCCTCAAAAGCACCTTTTTTCACTTTCGCCGCTGTTTGGAGCAAAAAAGACAAACGTCCAGCTTTTGCTGCTACAGCAAAGGTGCCAGCGGGGAAAAGTGATGCTGGTCCTCACTGCCTCCTGGAACCCTTTCAAATGCTCCACACAATTTGGCCCTCTCTGCTTTCCTGCGCACTCTAGCCTCAAAAGAGCCTTTTTTCACTCTTGGCGCCCTCCGGAGCAAAAAAGACAAACGTCCAGCTTTTGCTGCCACAGCAAAGGTGCCAGCGGGGAAAAGTGATGCTGGTCCTCACTGCCTCCTGGAACCCCTTCAAATGCCCCACACAATTTGGCCCTCTCTGCTTTCCTGCGCACTCTATCCTCAAAAGCACCTTTTTTCACTTTCGCCGCTGTTTGGAGCAAAAAAGACAAACGTCCAGCTTTTGCTGCTACAGCAAAGGTGCCAGCGGGGAAAAGTGATGCTGGTCCTCACTGCCTCCTGGAACCCCTTCAAATGCCCCACACAATTTGGCCCTCTCTGCTTTCCTGCGCACTCTATCCTCAAAAGCATCTTTTTTCTCTTTCGCCGCTGTTTGGAGCAAAAGAGACAAACGTCCAGCTTTTGCTGCCACAGCAAAGGTGCCAGCGGGGAAAAGTGATGCTGGTCCTCACTGCCTCCTGGAACCCCTTCAAATGCCCCACACAATTTGGCCCTCTCTGCTTCCCTGCGGACTCTAGCCTCAAAAGCACCTTTTTTCACTCTTGGCGCCCTCCGGAGCAAAAAAGACAAACGTCCAGCTTTTGCTGCCACAGCAAAGGTGCCAGCAGGGAAAAGTGATGCTGGTCCTCACTGCCTCCTGGAACCCCTTCAAATGCCCCAGACAATTTGGCCCTCTCTGCTTTCCTGCGCACTCTAGCCTCAAAAGCACCTTTTTTCACTTTCGCCGCTGTTTGGATCAAAAAAGACAAACGTCCAGCTTTTGCTGCCACAGCAAAGGTGCCAGCGGGGAAAAGTGATGCTGGTCCTCACTGCCTCCTGGAACCCCTTCAAATGCCCCAGACAATTTGGCCCTCTCTGCTTCCCTGCGGACTCTAGCCTCAAAAGCACCTTTTTTCACTCTTGGCGGCCTCCGGAGCAAAAAAGACAAACGTCCAGCTTTTGCTGCCACAGCAAAGGTGCCAGCGGGGAAAAGTGATGCTGGTCCTCACTGCCTCCTGGAACCCCTTCAAATGCCCCACACAATTTGGCCCTCTCTGCTTCCCTGCGGACTCTATCCTCAAAAGCACCTTTTTTCACTCTTGGCGCCCTCCAGAGCAAAAAAGACAAACGTCCATCTTTTGCTGCCACAGCAAAGGTGCCAGCGGGGAAAAGTGATGCTGGTCCTCACTGCCTCCTGGAACCCCTTCAAATGCCCCACACAATTTGGCCCTCTCTGCTTTCCTGCGCACTCTAGCCTCAAAAGCACCTTTTTTCACTTTTGGCGCTGTTTGGAGCAAAAAAGACAAACGTCCAGCTTTTGTTGCTACAGCAAAGTTACCAACGGGGAAAAGTGATGCTGGTCCTCACTGCCTCCTGGAACCCCTTCAAATGTCCCACACAATTTGGCCCTCTCTGCTTCCCTGCGGACTCTAGCCTCAAAAGCACCTTTTTTCACTCTTGGCGCGCTCCGGAGCAAAAAAGACAAATGTCCAGCTTTTGCTGCCACAGCAAAGGTGCCAGCGGGGAAAAGTGATGCTTGTCCTCACTGCCTCCTGGAACCCCTTCAAATGCCCCAGACAATTTGGCCCTCTCTGCTTTCCTGCGCACTCTAGCCTCAAAAGCACCTTTTTTCACTTTCGCCGCTGTTTGGATCAAAAAAGACAAACGTCCAGCTTTTGCTGCCACAGCAAAGATGCCAGCGGGGAAAAGTGATGCTGGTCCTCACTGCCTCCTGGAACCCTTTCAAATGCTCCACACAATTTGGCCCTCTCTGCTTTTCTGCGCACTCTATCCTCAAAAGCACCTTTTTTCACTCTTGGCGCCCTCCGGAGCAAAAAAGACAAACGTCCAGCTTTTGCTGCCACAGCAATGGTGCCAGCGGCGAAAAGTGCTGCTGGTCCTCACTGCCTCCTGGAACCCTTTCAAATGCTCCACACAATTTGGCCCTCTCTGCTTTCCTGCGCACTCTAGCCTCAAAAGAGCCTTTTTTCACTCTTGGCGCCCTCTGGAGCAAAAAAGACAAACGTCCAGCTTTTGCTGCCACAGCAAAGGTGCCAGCGGGGAAAAGTGATGCTGGTCCTCACTGCCTCCTGGAACCCCTTCAAATGCCCCAGGCAATTTGGCCCTCTCTGCTTCCCTGCGGACTCTAGCCTCAAAAGCACCTTTTTTCACTCTTGGCGCCCTCCGGAGAAAAAAAGACAAACGTCCAGCTTTTGCTGCCACAGCAAAGGTGCCAGCGGGGAAAAGTCATGCTGGTCCTCACTGCCTCCTGGAAGCCCTTCAAATGCCCCACACAATTTGGCCCTCTCTGCTTCCCTGCGGACTCTATCCTCAAAAGCACCTTTTTTCACTCTTGGCGCCCTCCGGAGCAAAAAAGAGCATCGTCCAGCTTTTGCTGCCACAGCAAAGGTGCTAGCGGGGAAAAGTGATGCTGGTCCTCACTGCCTTCTGGAACCCCTTCAAATGCCCCACACAATTTGGCCCTCTCTGCTTTCCTGCACAATCTAGCCTCAATAGCAGCTTTTTTCACTTTCGCCGCTGTTTGGAGCAAAGAAGACAAACGTCCAGCTTTTGCTGCCACAGCAAAGGTGCCAGCGGGGAAAAGTCATGCTGGTCCTCACTGCCTTCTGGAACCCCTTCAAATGCCCCAGGCAATTTGGCCCTCTCTGCTTCCCTGCGGACTCTAGCCTCAAAAGCACCTTTTTTCACTTTCGCCGCTGTTTGGAGCAAAAAAGACAAACGTCCAGCTTTTGCTGCTACAGCAAAGGTGCCAGCGGGGAAAAGTGATGCTGGTCCTCACTGCCTCCTGGAACCCTTTCAAATGCTCCACACAATTTGGCCCTCTCTGCTTTTCTGCGCACTCTATCCTCAAAAGCACCTTTTTTCACTCTTGGCGCCCTCCGGAGCAAAAAAGACAAACGTCCAGCTTTTGCTGCCACAGCAATGGTGCCAGCGGCGAAAAGTGATGCTGGTCCTCACTGCCTCCTGGAACCCTTTCAAATGCTCCACACAATTTGGCCCTCTCTGCTTTCCTGCGCACTCTAGCCTCAAAAGTGCCTTTTTTCACTCTTGGCGCCCTCTGGAGCAAAAAAGACAAACGTCCAGCTTTTGCTGCCACAGCAAAGGTGCCAGCGGGGAAAAGTGATGCTGGTCCTCACTGCCTCCTGGAACCCCTTCAAATGCCCCACACAATTTGGCCCTCTCTGCTTTCCTGCGCACTCTATCCTCAAAAGCACCTTTTTTCACTTTCGCCGCTGTTTGGAGCAAAAAAGACAAACGTCCAGCTTTTGCTGCTACAGCAAAGGTGCCAGCGGGGAAAAGTGATGCTGGTCCTCACTGCCTCCTGGAACCCTTTCAAATGCTCCACACAATTTGGCCCTCTCTGCTTTCCTGCGCACTCTAGCCTCAAAAGAGCCTTTTTTCACTCTTGGCGCCCTCCGGAGCAAAAAAGACAAACGTCCAGCTTTTGCTGCCACAGCAAAGGTGCCAGCGGGGAAAAGTGATGCTGGTCCTCACTGCCTCCTGGAACCCCTTCAAATGCCCCACACAATTTGGCCCTCTCTGCTTTCCTGCGCACTCTATCCTCAAAAGCACCTTTTTTCACTTTCGCCGCTGTTTGGAGCAAAAAAGACAAACGTCCAGCTTTTGCTGCTACAGCAAAGGTGCCAGCGGGGAAAAGTGATGCTGGTCCTCACTGCCTCCTGGAACCCCTTCAAATGCCCCACACAATTTGGCCCTCTCTGCTTTCCTGCGCACTCTATCCTCAAAAGCATCTTTTTTCTCTTTCGCCGCTGTTTGGAGCAAAAGAGACAAACGTCCAGCTTTTGCTGCCACAGCAAAGGTGCCAGCGGGGAAAAGTGATGCTGGTCCTCACTGCCTCCTGGAACCCCTTCAAATGCCCCACACAATTTGGCCCTCTCTGCTTCCCTGCGGACTCTAGCCTCAAAAGCACCTTTTTTCACTCTTGGCGCCCTCCGGAGCAAAAAAGACAAACGTCCAGCTTTTGCTGCCACAGCAAAGGTGCCAGCGGGGAAAAGTGATGCTGGTCCTCACTGCCTCCTGGAACCCCTTCAAATGCCCCAGACAATTTGGCCCTCTCTGCTTTCCTGCGCACTCTAGCCTCAAAAGCACCTTTTTTCACTTTCGCCGCTGTTTGGATCAAAAAAGACAAACGTCCAGCTTTTGCTGCCACAGCAAAGGTGCCAGCGGGGAAAAGTGATGCTGGTCCTCACTGCCTCCTGGAACCCCTTCAAATGCCCCAGACAATTTGGCCCTCTCTGCTTCCCTGCGGACTCTAGCCTCAAAAGCACCTTTTTTCACTCTTGGCGGCCTCCGGAGCAAAAAAGACAAACGTCCAGCTTTTGCTGCCACAGCAAAGGTGCCAGCGGGGAAAAGTGATGCTGGTCCTCACTGCCTCCTGGAACCCCTTCAAATGCCCCACACAATTTGGCCCTCTCTGCTTCCCTGCGGACTCTATCCTCAAAAGCACCTTTTTTCACTCTTGGCGCCCTCCAGAGCAAAAAAGACAAACGTCCATCTTTTGCTGCCACAGCAAAGGTGCCAGCGGGGAAAAGTGATGCTGGTCCTCACTGCCTCCTGGAACCCCTTCAAATGCCCCACACAATTTGGCCCTCTCTGCTTTCCTGCGCACTCTAGCCTCAAAAGCACCTTTTTTCACTTTTGGCGCTGTTTGGAGCAAAAAAGACAAACGTCCAGCTTTTGTTGCTACAGCAAAGTTACCAACGGGGAAAAGTGATGCTGGTCCTCACTGCCTCCTGGAACCCCTTCAAATGTCCCACACAATTTGGCCCTCTCTGCTTCCCTGCGGACTCTAGCCTCAAAAGCACCTTTTTTCACTCTTGGCGCGCTCCGGAGCAAAAAAGACAAATGTCCAGCTTTTGCTGCCACAGCAAAGGTGCCAGCGGGGAAAAGTGATGCTTGTCCTCACTGCCTCCTGGAACCCCTTCAAATGCCCCAGACAATTTGGCCCTCTCTGCTTTCCTGCGCACTCTAGCCTCAAAAGCACCTTTTTTCACTTTCGCCGCTGTTTGGATCAAAAAAGACAAACGTCCAGCTTTTGCTGCCACAGCAAAGATGCCAGCGGGGAAAAGTGATGCTGGTCCTCACTGCCTCCTGGAACCCTTTCAAATGCTCCACACAATTTGGCCCTCTCTGCTTTTCTGCGCACTCTATCCTCAAAAGCACCTTTTTTCACTCTTGGCGCCCTCCGGAGCAAAAAAGACAAACGTCCAGCTTTTGCTGCCACAGCAATGGTGCCAGCGGCGAAAAGTGCTGCTGGTCCTCACTGCCTCCTGGAACCCTTTCAAATGCTCCACACAATTTGGCCCTCTCTGCTTTCCTGCGCACTCTAGCCTCAAAAGAGCCTTTTTTCACTCTTGGCGCCCTCTGGAGCAAAAAAGACAAACGTCCAGCTTTTGCTGCCACAGCAAAGGTGCCAGCGGGGAAAAGTGATGCTGGTCCTCACTGCCTCCTGGAACCCCTTCAAATGCCCCACACAATTTGGCCCTCTCTGCTTCCCTGCGGACTCTATCCTCAAAAGCACCTTTTTTCACTTTCGGCGCTGTTTGGAGCAAAAAAGACAAACGTCCAGCTTTTGCTGCCACAGCAAAGGTGCCAGCGGGGAAAAGTGATGCTGGTCCTCACTGCCTCCTGGAACCCCTTCAAATGCCCCACACAATTTGGCCCTCTCTGCTTCCCTGCGGACTCTAGCCTCAAAAGCACCTTTTTTCACTCTTGGCGCCCTCCGGAGCAAAAAAGACAAATGTCCAGCTTTTGCTGCCACAGCAAAGGTGCCAGCAGGGAAAAGTGATGCTGGTCCTCACTGCCTCCTGGAACCCCTTCAAATGCCCCAGGCAATTTGGCCCTCTCTGCTTCCCTGCGGACTCTAGCCTCAAAAGCACCTTTTTTCACTCTTGGCGCCCTCCGGAGAAAAAAAGACAAACGTCCAGCTTTTGCTGCCACAGCAAAGGTGCCAGCGGGGAAAAGTGATGCTGGTCCTCACTGCCTCCTGGAAGCCCTTCAAATGCCCCACACAATTTGGCCCTCTCTGCTTCCCTGCGGACTCTATCCTCAAAAGCACCTTTTTTCACTCTTGGCGCCCTCCGGAGCAAAAAAGAGCAACGTCCAGCTTTTGCTGCCACAGCAAAGGTGCTAGCGGGGAAAAGTGATGCTGGTCCTAACTGCCTTCTGGAACCCCTTCAAATGCCCCACACAATTTGGCCCTCTCTGCTTTCCTGCACAATCTAGCCTCAATAGCAGCTTTTTTCACTTTCGCCGCTGTTTGGAGCAAAGAAGACAAACGTCCAGCTTTTGCTGCCACAGCAAAGGTGCCAGCGGGGAAAAGTCATGCTGGTCCTCACTGCCTTCTGGAACCCCTTCAAATGCCCCAGGCAATTTGGCCCTCTCTGCTTCCCTGCGGACTCTAGCCTCAAAAGCACCTTTTTTCACTTTCGCCGCTGTTTGGAGCAAAAAAGACAAACGTCCAGCTTTTGCTGCTACAGCAAAGGTGCCAGCGGGGAAAAGTGATGCTGGTCCTCACTGCCTCCTGGAACCCTTTCAAATGCTCCACACAATTTGGCCCTCTCTGCTTTTCTGCGCACTCTATCCTCAAAAGCACCTTTTTTCACTCTTGGCGCCCTCCGGAGCAAAAAAGACAAACGTCCAGCTTTTGCTGCCACAGCAATGGTGCCAGCGGCGAAAAGTGATGCTGGTCCTCACTGCCTCCTGGAACCCTTTCAAATGCTCCACACAATTTGGCCCTCTCTGCTTTCCTGCGCACTCTAGCCTCAAAAGCACCTTTTTTCACTCTTGGCGCCCTGCGGAGCAAGAAAGGCAAATGTCCAGCTTTTGCTGCCACAGCAAAGGTGCCAGCGGGGAAAAGTGATGCTGGTCCTCACTGCCTCCTGGAACCCCTTCAAATGCCCCACACAATTTGGCCCTCTCTGCTTTCCTGCGGACTCTAGCCTCAAAAGCACCTTTTTTCACTCTTGGCGCCCTGCGGAGCAAGAAAGGCAAATGTCCAGCTTTTGCTGCCACAGCAAAGGTGCCAGCGGGGAAAAGTGATGCTGGTCCTCACTGCCTCCTGGAACCCCTTCAAATGCCCCACACAATTTGGCCCTCTCTGCTTCCCTGCGGACTCTAGCCTCAAAAGCACCTTTTTTCACTCTTGGCGCCCTCCGGTACAAAAAAGACAAACGTCCATCTTTTGCTGCCACAGCAAAGGTGCCAGCGGGGAAAAGTGATGCTGGACCTCACTGTCTCCTGGAACCCCTTCAAATGCCCCACACAATTTGGCCCTCTCTGCTTTCCTGCGCACTCTATCCTCAAAAGCACCTTTTTTCACTCTTGGCGCCCTCCGGAGCAAAAAAGACAAACGTCCAGCTTTTGCTGCCACAACAATGGTGCCAGCGGCGAAAAGTGATGCTGGTCCTCACTGCCTCCTGGAACCCCTTCAAATGCTCCACACAATTTGGCCCTCTCTGCTTTCCTGCGCACTCTAGCCTCAAAAGCGCCTTTTTTCACTCTTGGCGCCCTCCGGAGCAAAAAAGACAAACGTCCAGCTTTTGCTGCCACAGCAAAGGTGCCAGCGGGGAAAAGTCATGCTGGTCCTCACTGCCTCCTGGAACCCCTTCAAATGCCCCACACAATTTGGCCCTCTCTGCTTCCCTGCGGACTCTAGCCTCAAAAGCACCTTTTTTCACTCTTGGCGCCCTCCGGAGCAAAAAAGACAAACGTCCAGCTTTTGCTGCCACAGCAAAGGTGCCAGCGGGGAAAAGTGATGCTGCTTCTCACTGCCTCCTGGAACCCCTTCAAATGCCCCACACAATTTGGCCCTCTCTGCTTTCCTGCGGACTCTAGCCTCAAAAGCACCTTTTTTCACTCTTGGCGCCCTCCGGAGCAAAAAAGACAAACGTCCAGCTTTTGCTGCCACAGCAAAGGTGCCAGCGGGGAAAAGTGATGCTGGTCCTCACTGCCTCCTGGAACCCCTTCAAATGCCCCACACAATTTGGCCCTCTCTGCTTCCCTGCGGACTCTATCCTCAAAAGCACCTTTTTTCACTCTTGGCGCACTCCGGAGCAAAAAAGAACAACGTCCAGCTTTTGCTGCCACAGCAAAGGTGCCAGCGGGGAAAAGTGATGCTGGTCCTCACTGCCTCCTGGAACCCCTTCAAATGCCCCACACAATTTGGCCCTCTCTGCTTTCCTGCGGACTCTAGCCTCAAAAGCACCTTTTTTCACTCTTGGCGCCCTGCGGAGCAAGAAAGGCAAATGTCCAGCTTTTGCTGCCACAGCAAAGGTGCCAGCGGGGAAAAGTGATGCTGGTCCTCACTGCCTCCTGGAACCCCTTCAAATGCCCCACACAATTTGGCCCTCTCTGCTTCCCTGCGGACTCTATCCTCAAAAGCACCTTTTTTCACTCTTGGCGCCCTCCGGTACAAAAAAGACAAACGTCCATCTTTTGCTGCCACAGCAAAGGTGCCAGCGGGGAAAAGTGATGCTGGACCTCACTGTCTCCTGGAACCCCTTCAAATGCCCCACACAATTTGGCCCTCTCTGCTTTCCTGCGCACTGTATCCTCAAAAGCACCTTTTTTCACTCTTGGCGCCCTCCGGAGCAAAAAAGACAAACGTCCAGCTTTTGCTGCCACAACAATGGTGCCAGCGGCGAAAAGTGATGCTGGTCCTCACTGCCTCCTGGAACCCCTTCAAATGCTCCACACAATTTGGCCCTCTCTGCTTTCCTGCGCACTCTAGCCTCAAAAGCGCCTTTTTTCACTCTTGGCGCCCTCCGGAGCAAAAAAGACAAACGTCCAGCTTTTGCTGCCACAGCAAAGGTGCCAGCGGGGAAAAGTCATGCTGGTCCTCACTGCCTCCTGGAACCCCTTCAAATGCCCCACACAATTTGGCCCTCTCTGCTTCCCTGCGGACTCTAGCCTCAAAAGCACCTTTTTTCACTCTTGGCGCCCTCCGGAGCAAAAAAGACAAACGTCCAGCTTTTGCTGCCACAGCAAAGGTGCCAGCGGGGAAAAGTGATGCTGCTTCTCACTGCCTCCTGGAACCCCTTCAAATGCCCCACACAATTTAGCCCTCTCTGCTTTCCTGCGGACACTATCCTCAAAAGCACCTTTTTTCACTCTTGGCGCCCTCCGGAGCAAAAAAGACAAACGTCCAGCTTTTGCTGCCACAGCAATGCTGCCAGCAGCGAAAAGTGATGCTGGTCCTCACTGCCTCCAGGAACCCCTTCAAATGCCCCACACAATTTGGCTCTCTCTGCTTTTCTGCGGACTCTAGCCTCAAAAGCACCTTTTTTCACTCTTGGCGCCCTCCGGAGCAAAAAAGACAAACGTCCAGCTTTTGCTGCCACAGCAAAGGTGCCAGCGGGGAAAAGTGATGCTGGTCCTCACTGCCTCCTGGAACCCCTTCAAATGCCCCACACAATTTGGCCCTCTCTGCTTCCCTGCGGACTCTAGCCTCAAAAGCACCTTTTTTCACTCTTGGCGCCCTACAGAGCAAAAAAGACAAACGTCCATCTTTTGCTGCCACAGCAAAGGTGCCAGCAGGGAAAAGTGATGCTGGTCCTCACTGCCTCCTGGAACCCCTTCAAATGCCCCACACAATTTGGCCCTCTCTGCTTTCCTGCGCACTCTAGCCTCAAAAGCACCTTTTTTCACTTTCGCCGCTGTTTGGATCAAAAAAGACAAACGTCCAGCTTTTGCTGCTACAGCAAAGGTGCCAGCGGGGAAAAGTGATGCTGGTCCTCACTGCCTCCTGGAACCCCTTCAAATGCCCCACACAATTTGGCCCTCTCTGCTTTCCTGCGGACACTATCCTCAAAAGCACCTTTTTTCACTCTTGGCGCCCTCCGGAGCAAAAAAGACAAACGTCCAGCTTTTGCTGCCACAGCAAAGGTGCCAGCGGGGAAAAGTGATGCTGGTCCTCACTGCCTCCTGGAACCCCTTCAAATGCCCCACACAATTTGGCCCTCTCTGCTTTCCTGCGCACTCTAGCCTCAATAGCACCTTTTTTCACTTTCGCCGCTGTTTGGATCAAAAAAGAAAAACGTCCAGCTTTTGCTGCTACAGCAAAGGTGCCAGCGGGGAAAAGTGATGCTGGTCCTCACTGCCTCCTGGAACCCCTTCAAATGCCCCACACAATTTGGCCCTCTCTGCTTTCCTGCGGACACTATCCTTAAAAGCACCTTTTTTCACTCTTGGCGCCCTCCGGAGCAAAAAAGGCAAACTTCCAGCTTTTGCTGCTACAGCAAAGGTGCCAGCGGGGAAAAGTGATGCTGGTCCTCACTGCCTCCTGGAACCCCTTCAAATGCCCCAGACAATTTGGCCCTCTCTGCTTTCCTGCGCACTCTATCCTCAAAAGCACCTTTTTTCACTTTCGCCGCTGTTTGGAGCAAAAAAGACAAACGTCCAGCTTTTGCTGCCACAGCAAAGGTGCCAGCGGGGAAAAGTGATGCTGGTCCTCACTGCCTCCTGGAACCCCTTCAAATGCCCCAGGCAATTTGGCCCTATCTGCTTCCCTGCGGACTCTAGCCTCAAAAGCACCTTTTTTCACTCTTGGCGCCCTCCGGAGCAAAAAAGACAAACGTCCAGCTTTTGCTGCCACAGCAAAGGTGCCAGCGGGGAAAAGTCATGCTGGTCCTCACTGCCTCCTGGAACCCCTTCAAATGCCCCACACAATTTGGCCCTCTCTGCTTCCCTGCGGACTCTAGCCTCAAAAGCACCTTTTTTCACTTTCGCCGCTGTTTGGATCAAAAAAGACAAACGTCCAGCTTTTGCTGCTACAGCAAAAGTGCCAGCGGGGAAAAGTGATGCTGGTCCTCACTGCCTCCTGGAACCCCTTCAAATGCCCCACACAATTTGGCCCTCTCTGCTTTCCTGCGGACACTATCCTCAAAAGCACCTTTTTTCACTCTTGGCGCCCTCCGGAGAAAAAAAGACAAACGTCCAGCTTTTGCTGCCACAGCAAAGGTGCCAGCGGGGAAAAGTGATGCTGGTCCTCACTGCCTCCTGGAACCCCTTCAAATGCCCCACACAATTTGGCCCTCTCTGCTTTCCTGCGCACTCTAGCCTCAAAAGTGCCTTTTTTCACTCTTGGCGCCCTCCGGAGCAAAAAAGACAAACGTCCAGCTTTTGCTGCCACAGCAAAGGTGCCAGCGGGGAAAAGTCATGCTGGTCCTCACTGCCTCCTGCAACCCCTTCAAATGCCCCACACAATTTGGCCCTCTCTGCTTTCCTGTGCACTCTAGCCTCAAAAGCACCTTTTTTCATTTTCGCCGCTGTTTGGAGCAAAAAAGACAAACGTCCAGCTTTTGCTGCCACAGCAAAGGTGCCAGCGGGGAAAAGTGATGCTGGTCCTCACTGACTCCTGGAACCCCTTCAAATGCCCCACACAATTTGGCCCTCTCTGCTTTCCTGCGCACTCTATCCTCAAAAGCACCTTTTTTCACTTTCGCCGCTGTTTGGAGCAAAAAAGAAAAACGTCCAGCTTTTGCTGCCACAGCAAAGGTGCCAGCGGGGAAAAGTCATGCTGGTCCTCACTGCCTTCTGGAACCCCTTCAAATGCCCCAGGCAATTTGGCCCTCTCTGCTTTCCTGCGCACTCTAGCCTCAAAAGCACCTTTTTTCACTCTTGGCGCCCTCTGGAGCAAAAAAGACAAACGTCCAGCTTTTGCTGCCACAGCAAAGGTGCCAGCGGGGAAAAGTCATGCTGGTCCTCACTGCCTCCTGGAACCCCTTCAAATGCCCCAGACAATTTGGCCCTCTCTGCTTTCCTGCGCACTCTATCCTCAAAAGCACCTTTTTTCACTTTCGCCGCTGTTTGGAGCAAAAAAGAAAAACGTCCAGCTTTTGCTGCCACAGCAAAGGTGCCAGCGGGGAAAAGTCATGCTGGTCCTCACTGCCTTCTGGAACCCCTTCAAATGCCCCAGGCAATTTGGCCCTCTCTGCTTTCCTGCGCACTCTAGCCTCAAAAGCACCTTTTTTCACTCTTGGCGCCCTCTGGAGCAAAAAAGACAAACGTCCAGCTTTTGCTGCCACAGCAAAGGTGCCAGCGGGGAAAAGTCATGCTGGTCCTCACTGCCTCCTGGAACCCCTTCAAATGCCCCAGACAATTTGGCCCTCTCTGCTTTCCTGCGCACTCTAGCCTCAAAAGCACCTTTTTTCACTTTCGCCGCTGTTTGGAGCAAAAAAGACAAACGTCCAGCTTTTGCTGCTACAGCAAAGATGCCAGCGGGGAAAAGTGATGCTGGTCCTCACTGCCTCCTGGAACCCTTTCAAATGCTCCACACAATTTGGCCCTCTCTGCTTTTCTGCGCACTCTATCCTCAAAAGCACCTTTTTTCACTCTTGGCGCCCTCCGGAGCAAAAAAGACAAACGTCCAGCTTTTGCTGCCACAGCAATGGTGCCAGCGGCGAAAAGTGCTGCTGGTCCTCACTGCCTCCTGGAACCCTTTCAAATGCTCCACACAATTTGGCCCTCTCTGCTTTCCTGCGCACTCTAGCCTCAAAAGAGCCTTTTTTCACTCTTGGCGCCCTCTGGAGCAAAAAAGACAAACGTCCAGCTTTTGCTGCCACAGCAAAGGTGCCAGCGGGGAAAAGTGATGCTGGTCCTCACTGCCTCCTGCAACCCCTTCAAATGCCCCACACAATTTGGCCCTCTCTGCTTTCCTGCGCACTCTATCCTCAAAAGCACCTTTTTTCACTTTCGCCGCTGCTTGGAGCAAAAAAGACAAACGTCCAGCTTTTGCTGCTACAGCAAAGGTGCCAGCGGGGAAAAGTGATGCTGGTCCTCACTGCCTCCTGGAACCCCTTCAAATGCCCCACACAATTTGGCCCTCTCTGCTTTCCTGCGCACTCTATCCTCAAAAGCACCTTTTTTCTCTTTCGCCGCTGTTTGGAGCAAAAAAGACAAACGTCCAGCTTTTGCTGCCACAGCAAAGGTGCCAGCGGGGAAAAGTGATGCTGGTCCTCACTGCCTCCTGGAACCCCTTCAAATGCCCCACACAATTTGGCCCTCTCTGCTTCCCTGCGGACTCTAGCCTCAAAAGCACCTTTTTTCACTCTTGGCGCCCTCCGGAGCAAAAAAGACAAATGTCCAGCTTTTGCTGCCACAGCAAAGGTGCCAGCAGGGAAAAGTGATGCTGGTCCTCACTGCCTCCTGGAACCCCTTCAAATGCCCCAGGCAATTTGGCCCTCTCTGCTTCCCTGCGGACTCTAGCCTCAAAAGCACCTTTTTTCACTCTTGGCGCCCTCCGGAGCAAAAAAGACAAACGTCCAGCTTTTGCTGCCACAGCAAAGGTGCCAGCGGGGAAAAGTGATGCTGGTCCTCACTGCCTCCTGGAACCCCTTCAAATGCCCCACACAATTTGGCCCTCTCTGCTTTCCTGCGGACTCTAGCCTCAAAAGCACCTTTTTTCACTCTTGGCGCCCTCCGGAGCAAAAAAGACAAACGTCCAGCTTTTGCTGCCACAGCAAAGGTGCCAGTGGGGAAAAGTGATGCTGGTCCTCACTGCCTCCTGGAACCCCTTCAAATGCCCCACACAATTTGGCCCTCTCTGCTTTCCTGCACAATCTAGCCTCAATAGCAGCTTTTTTCACTTTCGCCGCTGTTTGGAGCAAAGAAGACAAACGTCCAGCTTTTGCTGCCACAGCAAAGGTGCCAGCGGGGAAAAGTCATGCTGGTCCTCACTGCCTTCTGGAACCCCTTCAAATGCCCCAGGCAATTTGGCCCTCTCTGCTTCCCTGCGGACTCTAGCCTCAAAAGCACCTTTTTTCACTTTCGGCGCTGTTTGGAGCAAAAAAGACAAACGTCCAGCTTTTGTTGCTACAGCAAAGTTACCAACAGGGAAAAGTGATGCTGGTCCTTACTGCCTCCTGGAACCCCTTCAAATGTCCCACACAATTTGGCCCTCTTTGCTTCCCTGCGGACTCTAGCCTCAAAAGCACCTTTTTTCATTCTTGGCGCCCTCCGGAGCAAAAAAGACAAATGTCCAGCTTTTGCTGCCACAGCAAAGGTGCCAGCGGGGAAAAGTGATGCTGGACCTCACTGTCTCCTGGAACCCCTTCAAATGCCCCACACAATTTGGCCCTCTCTGCTTTCCTGCGCACTCTAGCCTCAAAAGCACCTTTTTTCACTTTCGCCGCTGTTTGGAGCAAAAAAGACAAACGTCCAGCTTTTGCTGCTACAGCAAAGGTGCCAGCGGGGAAAAGTGATGCTGGTCCTCACTGCCTCCTGGAACCCCTTCAATTGCTCCACACAATTTGGCCCTCTCTGCTTTCCTGCGCACTCTAGCCTCAAAAGTGCCTTTTTTCACTCTTGGCGCCCTCCGGAGCAAAAAAGACAAACGTCCAGTTTTGCTGCCACAGCAAAGGTGCCAGCGGGGAAAAGTGATGCTGGTCCTCACTGCCTCCTGGAACCCCTTCAAATGCCCCACACAATTTGGCCCTCTCTGCTTTCCTGTGCACTCTATCCTCAAAAGCACCTTTTTTCACTTTCGGCGCTGTTTGGAGCAAAAAAGACAAACGTCCAGCTTTTGCTGCTACAGCAAAGGTGCCAGCGGGGAAAAGTGATGCTGGTCCTCACTGCCTCCTGGAACCCCTTCAAATGCCCCACACAATTTGGCCCTCTCTGCTTTCCTGCGCACTCTAGCCTCAAAAGCACCTTTTTCCTCTTTCGCCGCTGTTTGGATCAAAAAAGACAAACGTCCAGCTTTTGCTGCCACAGCAAAGGTGCCAGCGGGGAAAAGTGATGCTGGTCCTCACTGCCTCCTGGAACCCCTTCAAATGCCCCACACAATTTGGCCCTCTCTGCTTTCCTGCGCACTCTAGCCTCAAAAGCACCTTTTTTCACTCTTGGCGCCCTCCGGAGAAAAAAAGACAAACGTCCAGCTTTTGCTGCCACAGCAAAGGTGCCAGCGGGGAAAAGTGATGCTGGTCCTCACTGCCTCCTGCAACCCCTTCAAATGCCCCACACAATTTGGCCCTCTCTGCTTCCCTGCGGACTCTATCCTCAAAAGCACCTTTTTTCACTCTTGGCGCACTCCAGAGCAAAAAAGAACAACGTCCAGCTTTTGCTGCCACAGCAAAGGTGCCAGCGGGGAAAAGTGATGCTGGTCCTCACTGCCTCCTGGAACCCCTTCAAATGCCCCACACAATTTGGCCCTCTCTGCTTTCCTGCACAATCTAGCCTCAATAGCAGCTTTTTTCACTTTCGCCGCTGTTTGGAGCAAAGAAGACAAACGTCCAGCTTTTGCTGCCACAGCAAAGGTGCCAGCGGGGAAAAGTCATGCTGGTCCTCACTGCCTCCTGGAACCCCTTCAAATGCCCCAGGCAATTTGGCCCTCTCTGCTTTCCTGCGCACTCTAGCCTCAAAAGCACCTTTTTTCACTCTTGGCGCCCTCCGGAGCAAAAAAGACAAACATCCAGCTTTTGCTGCCACAGCAAAGGTGCCAGCGGGGAAAAGTCATGCTGGTCCTCACTGACTCCTGGAACCCCTTCAAATGCCCCACACAATTTGGCCCTCTCTGCTTTCCTGCATCTCTAGCCTCAAAAGCACCTTTTTTCCCTCTTGGCGCCCTCCGGAGCAAAAAAGACAAACGTCCAGCTTTTGCTGCCACAGCAAAGGTGCCAGCGGGGAAAAGTCATGCTGGTCCTCACTGCCTCCTGGAACCCCTTCAAATGCCCCACACAATTTGGCCCTCTCTGCTTCCCTGCGGACTCTAGCCTCAAAAGCACCTTTTTTCACTCTTGGCGCCCTACAGAGCAAAAAAGACAAACGTCCATCTTTTGCTGCCACAGCAAAGGTGCCAGCAGGGAAAAGTGATGCTGGTCCTCACTGCCTCCTGGAACCCCTTCAAATGCCCCACACAATTTGGCCCTCTCTGCTTTCCTGCGCACTCTAGCCTCAAAAGCACCTTTTTTCACTTTCGCCGCTGTTTGGATCAAAAAAGACAAACGTCCAGCTTTTGCTGCTACAGCAAAGGTGCCAGCGGGGAAAAGTGATGCTGGTCCTCACTGCCTCCTGGAACCCCTTCAAATGCCCCACACAATTTGGCCCTCTCTGCTTTCCTGCGGACACTATCCTCAAAAGCACCTTTTTTCACTCTTGGCGCCCTCCGGAGCAAAAAAGACAAACGTCCAGCTTTTGCTGCCACAGCAAAGGTGCCAGCGGGGAAAAGTGATGCTGGTCCTCACTGCCTCCTGGAACCCCTTCAAATGCCCCACACAATTTGGCCCTCTCTGCTTTCCTGCGCACTCTAGCCTCAATAGCACCTTTTTTCACTTTCGCCGCTGTTTGGATCAAAAAAGAAAAACGTCCAGCTTTTGCTGCTACAGCAAAGGTGCCAGCGGGGAAAAGTGATGCTGGTCCTCACTGCCTCCTGGAACCCCTTCAAATGCCCCACACAATTTGGCCCTCTCTGCTTTCCTGCGGACACTATCCTTAAAAGCACCTTTTTTCACTCTTGGCGCCCTCCGGAGCAAAAAAGGCAAACTTCCAGCTTTTGCTGCTACAGCAAAGGTGCCAGCGGGGAAAAGTGATGCTGGTCCTCACTGCCTCCTGGAACCCCTTCAAATGCCCCAGACAATTTGGCCCTCTCTGCTTTCCTGCGCACTCTATCCTCAAAAGCACCTTTTTTCACTTTCGCCGCTGTTTGGAGCAAAAAAGACAAACGTCCAGCTTTTGCTGCCACAGCAAAGGTGCCAGCGGGGAAAAGTGATGCTGGTCCTCACTGCCTCCTGGAACCCCTTCAAATGCCCCAGGCAATTTGGCCCTATCTGCTTCCCTGCGGACTCTAGCCTCAAAAGCACCTTTTTTCACTCTTGGCGCCCTCCGGAGCAAAAAAGACAAACGTCCAGCTTTTGCTGCCACAGCAAAGGTGCCAGCGGGGAAAAGTCATGCTGGTCCTCACTGCCTCCTGGAACCCCTTCAAATGCCCCACACAATTTGGCCCTCTCTGCTTCCCTGCGGACTCTAGCCTCAAAAGCACCTTTTTTCACTTTCGCCGCTGTTTGGATCAAAAAAGACAAACGTCCAGCTTTTGCTGCTACAGCAAAAGTGCCAGCGGGGAAAAGTGATGCTGGTCCTCACTGCCTCCTGGAACCCCTTCAAATGCCCCACACAATTTGGCCCTCTCTGCTTTCCTGCGGACACTATCCTCAAAAGCACCTTTTTTCACTCTTGGCGCCCTCCGGAGAAAAAAAGACAAACGTCCAGCTTTTGCTGCCACAGCAAAGGTGCCAGCGGGGAAAAGTGATGCTGGTCCTCACTGCCTCCTGGAACCCCTTCAAATGCCCCACACAATTTGGCCCTCTCTGCTTTCCTGCGCACTCTAGCCTCAAAAGTGCCTTTTTTCACTCTTGGCGTCCTCCGGAGCAAAAAAGACAAACGTCCAGCTTTTGCTGCCACAGCAAAGGTGCCAGCGGGGAAAAGTCATGCTGGTCCTCACTGCCTCCTGCAACCCCTTCAAATGCCCCACACAATTTGGCCCTCTCTGCTTTCCTGTGCACTCTAGCCTCAAAAGCACCTTTTTTCATTTTCGCCGCTGTTTGGAGCAAAAAAGACAAACGTCCAGCTTTTGCTGCCACAGCAAAGGTGCCAGCGGGGAAAAGTGATGCTGGTCCTCACTGACTCCTGGAACCCCTTCAAATGCCCCACACAATTTGGCCCTCTCTGCTTTCCTGCGCAATCTATCCTCAAAAGCACCTTTTTTCACTTTCGCCGCTGTTTGGAGCAAAAAAGACAAACGTCCAGCTTTTGCTGCCACAGCAAAGGTGCCAGCGGGGAAAAGTCATGCTGGTCCTCACTGCCTTCTGGAACCCCTTCAAATGCCCCAGGCAATTTGGCCCTCTCTGCTTTCCTGCGCACTCTAGCCTCAAAAGCACCTTTTTTCACTCTTGGCGCCCTCTGGAGCAAAAAAGACAAACGTCCAGCTTTTGCTGCCACAGCAAAGGTGCCAGCGGGGAAAAGTCATGCTGGTCCTCACTGCCTCCTGGAACCCCTTCAAATGCCCCAGACAATTTGGCCCTCTCTGCTTTCCTGCGCACTCTATCCTCAAAAGCACCTTTTTTCACTTTCGCCGCTGTTTGGAGCAAAAAAGAAAAACGTCCAGCTTTTGCTGCCACAGCAAAGGTGCCAGCGGGGAAAAGTCATGCTGGTCCTCACTGCCTTCTGGAACCCCTTCAAATGCCCCAGGCAATTTGGCCCTCTCTGCTTTCCTGCGCACTCTAGCCTCAAAAGCACCTTTTTTCACTCTTGGCGCCCTCTGGAGCAAAAAAGACAAACGTCCAGCTTTTGCTGCCACAGCAAAGGTGCCAGCGGGGAAAAGTCATGCTGGTCCTCACTGCCTCCTGGAACCCCTTCAAATGCCCCAGACAATTTGGCCCTCTCTGCTTTCCTGCGCACTCTAGCCTCAAAAGCACCTTTTTTCACTTTCGCCGCTGTTTGGAGCAAAAAAGACAAACGTCCAGCTTTTGCTGCTACAGCAAAGATGCCAGCGGGGAAAAGTGATGCTGGTCCTCACTGCCTCCTGGAACCCTTTCAAATGCTCCACACAATTTGGCCCTCTCTGCTTTTCTGCGCACTCTATCCTCAAAAGCACCTTTTTTCACTCTTGGCGCCCTCCGGAGCAAAAAAGACAAACGTCCAGCTTTTGCTGCCACAGCAATGGTGCCAGCGGCGAAAAGTGCTGCTGGTCCTCACTGCCTCCTGGAACCCTTTCAAATGCTCCACACAATTTGGCCCTCTCTGCTTTCCTGCGCAC
Source organism: Vanellus vanellus (assembly GCF_965231255.1). Lineage (NCBI taxonomy): Eukaryota > Metazoa > Chordata > Aves > Charadriiformes > Charadriidae > Vanellus > Vanellus vanellus. The sequence goes on from NW_028126741.1 coordinate 232,362, forward strand.
TCTACCCTCAAAAGAGCCTTTTTTCACTCTTGGCGCCCTCTGGAGCAAAAAAGACAAACGTCCAGCTTTTGCTGCCACAGCAAAGGTGCCAGCGGGGAAAAGTGATGCTGGTCCTCACTGCCTCCTGCAACCCCTTCAAATGCCCCACACAATTTGGCCCTCTCTGCTTTCCTGCGCACTCTATCCTCAAAAGCACCTTTTTTCACTTTCGCCGCTGCTTGGAGCAAAAAAGACAAACGTCCAGCTTTTGCTGCTACAGCAAAGGTGCCAGCGGGGAAAAGTGATGCTGGTCCTCACTGCCTCCTGGAACCCCTTCAAATGCCCCACACAATTTGGCCCTCTCTGCTTTCCTGCGCACTCTATCCTCAAAAGCACCTTTTTTCTCTTTCGCCGCTGTTTGGAGCAAAAAAGACAAACGTCCAGCTTTTGCTGCCACAGCAAAGGTGCCAGCGGGGAAAAGTGATGCTGGTCCTCACTGCCTCCTGGAACCCCTTCAAATGCCCCACACAATTTGGCCCTCTCTGCTTCCCTGCGGACTCTAGCCTCAAAAGCACCTTTTTTCACTCTTGGCGCCCTCCGGAGCAAAAAAGACAAATGTCCAGCTTTTGCTGCCACAGCAAAGGTGCCAGCAGAGAAAAGTGATGCTGGTCCTCACTGCCTCCTGGAACCCCTTCAAATGCCCCAGGCAATTTGGCCCTCTCTGCTTCCCTGCGGACTCTAGCCTCAAAAGCACCTTTTTTCACTCTTGGCGCCCTCCGGAGCAAAAAAGACAAACGTCCAGCTTTTGCTGCCACAGCAAAGGTGCCAGCGGGGAAAAGTGATGCTGGTCCTCACTGCCTCCTGGAACCCCTTCAAATGCCCCACACAATTTGGCCCTCTCTGCTTTCCTGCGGACTCTAGCCTCAAAAGCACCTTTTTTCACTCTTGGCGCCCTCCGGAGCAAAAAAGACAAACGTCCAGCTTTTGCTGCCACAGCAAAGGTGCCAGTGGGGAAAAGTGATGCTGGTCCTCACTGCCTCCTGGAACCCCTTCAAATGCCCCACACAATTTGGCCCTCTCTGCTTTCCTGCACAATCTAGCCTCAATAGCAGCTTTTTTCACTTTCGCCGCTGTTTGGAGCAAAGAAGACAAACGTCCAGCTTTTGCTGCCACAGCAAAGGTGCCAGCGGGGAAAAGTCATGCTGGTCCTCACTGCCTTCTGGAACCCCTTCAAATGCCCCAGGCAATTTGGCCCTCTCTGCTTCCCTGCGGACTCTAGCCTCAAAAGCACCTTTTTTCACTTTCGGCGCTGTTTGGAGCAAAAAAGACAAACGTCCAGCTTTTGTTGCTACAGCAAAGTTACCAACAGGGAAAAGTGATGCTGGTCCTCACTGCCTCCTGGAACCCCTTCAAATGTCCCACACAATTTGGCCCTCTTTGCTTCCCTGCGGACTCTAGCCTCAAAAGCACCTTTTTTCATTCTTGGCGCCCTCCGGAGCAAAAAAGACAAATGTCCAGCTTTTGCTGCCACAGCAAAGGTGCCAGCGGGGAAAAGTGATGCTGGACCTCACTGTCTCCTGGAACCCCTTCAAATGCCCCACACAATTTGGCCCTCTCTGCTTTCCTGCGCACTCTAGCCTCAAAAGCACCTTTTTTCACTTTCGCCGCTGTTTGGAGCAAAAAAGACAAACGTCCAGCTTTTGCTGCTACAGCAAAGGTGCCAGGGGGAAAAGTGATGCTGGTCCTCACTGCCTCCTGGAACCCCTTCAATTGCTCCACACAATTTGGCCCTCTCTGCTTTCCTGCGCACTCTAGCCTCAAAAGTGCCTTTTTTCACTCTTGGCGCCCTCCGGAGCAAAAAAGACAAACGTCCAGTTTTGCTGCCACAGCAAAGGTGCCAGCGGGGAAAAGTGATGCTGGTCCTCACTGCCTCCTGGAACCCCTTCAAATGCCCCACACAATTTGGCCCTCTCTGCTTTCCTGTGCACTCTATCCTCAAAAGCACCTTTTTTCACTTTCGGCGCTGTTTGGAGCAAAAAAGACAAACGTCCAGCTTTTGCTGCTACAGCAAAGGTGCCAGCGGGGAAAAGTGATGCTGGTCCTCACTGCCTCCTGGAACCCCTTCAAATGCCCCACACAATTTGGCCCTCTCTGCTTTCCTGCGCACTCTAGCCTCAAAAGCACCTTTTTCCTCTTTCGCCGCTGTTTGGAGCAAAAAAGACAAACGTCCAGCTTTTGCTGCCACAGCAAAGGTGCCAGCGGGGAAAAGTGATGCTGGTCCTCACTGCCTCCTGGAACCCCTTCAAATGCCCCACACAATTTGGCCCTCTCTGCTTTCCTGCGCACTCTAGCCTCAAAAGCACCTTTTTTCACTCTTGGCGCCCTCCGGAGAAAAAAAGACAAACGTCCAGCTTTTGCTGCCACAGCAAAGGTGCCAGCGGGGAAAAGTGATGCTGGTCCTCACTGCCTCCTGCAACCCCTTCAAATGCCCCACACAATTTGGCCCTCTCTGCTTCCCTGCGGACTCTATCCTCAAAAGCACCTTTTTTCACTCTTGGCGCACTCCAGAGCAAAAAAGAACAACGTCCAGCTTTTGCTGCCACAGCAAAGGTGCCAGCGGGGAAAAGTGATGCTGGTCCTCACTGCCTCCTGGAACCCCTTCAAATGCCCCACACAATTTGGCCCTCTCTGCTTTCCTGCACAATCTAGCCTCAATAGCAGCTTTTTTCACTTTCGCCGCTGTTTGGAGCAAAGAAGACAAACGTCCAGCTTTTGCTGCCACAGCAAAGGTGCCAGCGGGGAAAAGTCATGCTGGTCCTCACTGCCTCCTGGAACCCCTTCAAATGCCCCAGGCAATTTGGCCCTCTCTGCTTTCCTGCGCACTCTAGCCTCAAAAGCACCTTTTTTCACTCTTGGCGCCCTCCGGAGCAAAAAAGACAAACATCCAGCTTTTGCTGCCACAGCAAAGGTGCCAGCGGGGAAAAGTCATGCTGGTCCTCACTGACTCCTGGAACCCCTTCAAATGCCCCACACAATTTGGCCCTCTCTGCTTTCCTGCATCTCTAGCCTCAAAAGCACCTTTTTTCCCTCTTGGCGCCCTCCGGAGCAAAAAAGACAAACGTCCAGCTTTTGCTGCCACAGCAAAGGTGCCAGCGGGGAAAAGTCATGCTGGTCCTCACTGCCTCCTGGAACCCCTTCAAATGCCCCACACAATTTGGCCCTCTCTGCTTCCCTGCGGACTCTAGCCTCAAAAGCACCTTTTTTCACTCTTGGCGCCCTCTGGAGCAAAAAAGACAAACGTCCAGCTTTTGCTGCCACAGCAAAGGTGCCAGCGGGGAAAAGTGATGCTGGTCCTCACTGCCTCCTGGAACCCCTTCAAATGCCCCACACAATTTGGCCCTCTCTGCTTTCCTGCGCACTCTAGCCTCAAAAGCACCTTTTTTCACTTTCGCCGCTGTTTGGATCAAAAAAGACAAACGTCCAGCTTTTGCTGCTACAGCAAAAGTGCCAGCGGGGAAAAGTGATGCTGGTCCTCACTGCCTCCTGGAACCCCTTCAAATGCCCCACACAATTTGGCCCTCTCTGCTTTCCTGCGGACACTATCCTCAAAAGCACCTTTTTTCACTCTTGGCGCCCTCCGGAGAAAAAAAGACAAACGTCCAGCTTTTGCTGCCACAGCAAAGGTGCCAGCGGGGAAAAGTGATGCTGGTCCTCACTGCCTCCTGGAACCCCTTCAAATGCCCCACACAATTTGGCCCTCTCTGCTTTCCTGCGCACTCTAGCCTCAAAAGCACCTTTTTTCACTCTTGGCGCCCTCCGGAGCAAAAAAGACAAACGTCCAGCTTTTGCTGCCACAGCAAAGGTGCCAGCGGGGAAAAGTGATGCTGGTCCTCACTGCCTCCTGCAACCCCTTCAAATGCCCCACACAATTTGGCCCTCTCTGCTTTCCTGTGCACTCTAGCCTCAAAAGCACCTTTTTTCATTTTCGCCGCTGTTTGGAGCAAAAAAGACAAACGTCCAGCTTTTGCTGCCACAGCAAAGGTGCCAGCGGGGAAAAGTGATGCTGGTCCTCACTGCCTCCTGGAACCCCTTCAAATGCCCCACACAATTTGGCCCTCTCTGCTTTCCTGCGCAATCTAGCCTCAATAGCACCTTTTTTCACTTTCGCCGCTGTTTGGAGCAAAAAAGACAAACGTCCAGCTTTTGCTGCCACAGCAAAGGTGCCAGCGGGGAAAAGTCATGCTGGTCCTCACTGCCTTCTGGAACCCCTTCAAATGCCCCAGGCAATTTGGCCCTCTCTGCTTTCCTGCGGACTCTAGCCTCAAAAGCACCTTTTTTCACTCTTGGCGCCCTCCGGAGCAAAAAAGACAAACGTCCAGCTTTTGCTGCCACAGCAAAGGTGCCAGCGGGGAAAAGTCATGCTGGTCCTCACTGACTCCTGGAACCCCTTCAAATGCCCCACACAATTTGGCCCTCTCTGCTTTCCTGCGCACTCTAGCCTCAAAAGCACCTTTTTTCACTCTTGGCGCCCTCCGGAGCAAAAAAGACAAACGTCCAGCTTTTGCTGCCACAGCAAAGGTGCCAGCGGGGAAAAGTGATGCTGGTCCTCACTGCCTCCTGGAACCCCTTCAAATGCCCCACACAATTTGGCCCTCTCTGCTTTCCTGCGCACTCTATCCTCAAAAGCACCTTTTTTCACTTTCGCCGCTGTTTGGAGCAAAAAAGAAAAACGTCCAGCTTTTGCTGCCACAGCAAAGGTGCCAGCGGGGAAAAGTGATGCTGGTCCTCACTGCCTCCTGGAACCCCTTCAAATGCCCCAGGCAATTTGGCCCTCTCTGCTTCCCTGCGGACTCTAGCCTCAAAAGCACCTTTTTTCACTCTTGGCGCCCTCCGGAGCAAAAAAGACAAACGTCCAGCTTTTGCTGCCACAGCAAAGGTGCCAGCGGGGAAAAGTGATGCTGGTCCTCACTGCCTCCTGGAACCCGTTCAAATGCCCCAGACAATTTGGCCCTCTCTGATTTCCTGCGCACTCTATCCTCAAAAGCACCTTTTTTCACTTTCGCCGCTGTTTGGATCAAAAAAGACAAACGTCCAGCTTTTGCTGTCACAGCAAAGGTGCCAGCGGGGAAAAGTGATGCTGGTCCTCACTGCCTCCTGGAACCCCTTCAAATGCCCCAGACAATTTGGCCCTCTCTGCTTCCCTGCGGAATCTAGCCTCAAAAGCACCTTTTTTCACTCTTGGCGGCCTCTGGAGCAAAAAAGACAAACGTCCAGCTTTTGCTGCCACAGCAAAGGTGCCAGCGGGGAAAAGTGATGCTGGTCCTCACTGCCTCCTGGAACCCCTTCAAATGCCCCACACAATTTGGCCCTCTCTGCTTTCCTGCGGACTCTAGCCTCAAAAGCACCTTTTTTCACTCTTGGCGCCCTCCGGAGCAAAAAAGACAAACGTCCAGCTTTTGCTGCCACAGCAAAGGTGCCAGTGGGGAAAAGTGATGCTGGTCCTCACTGCCTCCTGGAACCCCTTCAAATGCCCCACACAATTTGGCCCTCTCTGCTTCCCTGCGGACTCTATCCTCAAAAGCACCTTTTTTCACTCTTGGCGCCCTCTGGAGCAAAAAAGACAAACGTCCATCTTTTGCTGCCACAGCAAAGGTGCCAGCAGGGAAAAGTGATGCTGGTCCTCACTGCCTCCTGGAAACCCTTCAAATGTCCCACACAATTTGGCCCTCTCTGCTTCCCTGCGGACTCTAGCCTCAAAAGCACCTTTTTTCACTCTTGGCGCGCTCCGGAGCAAAAAAGACAAACGTCCAGCTTTTGCTGCCACAGCAAAGGTGCCAGCGGGGAAAAGTGATGCTGGTCCTCACTGCCTCCTGGAACCCCTTCAAATGCCCCACACAATTTGGCCCTCTCTGCTTTCCTGCACAATCTAGCCTCAATAGCAGCTTTTTTCACTTTCACCGCTGTTTGGAGCAAAGAAGACAAACGTCCAGCTTTTGCTGCCACAGCAAAGGTGCCAGCGGGGAAAAGTCATGCTGGTCCTCACTGCCTTCTGGAACCCCTTCAAATGCCCCAGGCAATTTGGCCCTCTCTGCTTTCCTGCGCACTCTAGCCTCAAAAGCACCTTTTTTCACTCTTGGCGCCCTCCGGAGCAAAAAAGACAAACGTCCAGCTTTTGCTGCCACAGCAAAGGTGCCAGCGGGGAAAAGTCATGCTGGTCCTCACTGACTCCTGGAACCCCTTCAAATGCCCCACACAATTTGGCCCTCTCTGCTTCCCTGCGGACTCTAGCCTCAAAAGCACCTTTTTTCACTCTTGGCGCCCTCTGGAGCAAAAAAGACAAACGTCCAGCTTTTGCTGCCACAGCAAAGGTGCCAGCGGGGAAAAGTGATGCTGGTCCTCACTGCCTCCTGGAACCCCTTCAAATGCCCCACACAATTTGGCCCTCTCTGCTTTCCTGCGCACTCTAGCCTCAAAAGCACCTTTTTTCACTTTCGCCGCTGTTTGGATCAAAAAAGACAAACGTCCAGCTTTTGCTGCTACAGCAAAAGTGCCAGCGGGGAAAAGTGATGCTGGTCCTCACTGCCTCCTGGAACCCCTTCAAATGCCCCACACAATTTGGCCCTCTCTGCTTTCCTGCGGACACTATGCTCAAAAGCACCTTTTTTCACTCTTGGCGCCCTCCGGAGAAAAAAAGACAAACGTCCAGCTTTTGCTGCCACAGCAAAGGTGCCAGCGGGGAAAAGTGATGCTGGTCCTCACTGCCTCCTGGAACCCCTTCAAATGCCCCACACAATTTGGCCCTCTCTGCTTTCCTGCGCACTCTAGCCTCAAAAGCACCTTTTTTCACTCTTGGCGCCCTCCGGAGCAAAAAAGACAAACGTCCAGCTTTTGCTGCCACAGCAAAGGTGCCAGCGGGGAAAAGTGATGCTGGTCCTCACTGCCTCCTGCAACCCCTTCAAATGCCCCACACAATTTGGCCCTCTCTGCTTTCCTGCGCAATCTAGCCTCAATAGCACCTTTTTTCACTTTCGCCGCTGTTTGGAGCAAAAAAGACAAACGTCCAGCTTTTGCTGCCACAGCAAAGGTGCCAGCGGGGAAAAGTCATGCTGGTCCTCACTGCCTTCTGGAACCCCTTCAAATGCCCCAGGCAATTTGGCCCTCTCTGCTTTCCTGCGCACTCTAGCCTCAAAAGCACCTTTTTTCACTCTTGGCGCCCTCCGGAGCAAAAAAGACAAACGTCCAGCTTTTGCTGCCACAGCAAAGGTGCCAGCGGGGAAAAGTCATGCTGGTCCTCACTGCCTCCTGGAACCCCTTCAAATGCCCCACACAATTTGGCCCTCTCTGCTTTCCTGCGCACTCTATCCTCAAAAGCACCTTTTTTCACTTTCGCCGCTGTTTGGAGCAAAAAAGAAAAACGTCCAGCTTTTGCTGCCACAGCAAAGGTGCCAGCGGGGAAAAGTGATGCTGGTCCTCACTGCCTCCTGGAACCCCTTCAAATGCCCCAGGCAATTTGGCCCTCTCTGCTTCCCTGCGGACTCTAGCCTCAAAAGCACCTTTTTTCACTCTTGGCGCCCTCCGGAGCAAAAAAGACAAACGTCCAGCTTTTGCTGCCACAGCAAAGGTGCCAGCGGGGAAAAGTGATGCTGGTCCTCACTGCCTCCTGGAACCCGTTCAAATGCCCCAGACAATTTGGCCCTCTCTGATTTCCTGCGCACTCTAGCCTCAAAAGCACCTTTTTTCACTTTCGCCGCTGTTTGGATCAAAAAAGACAAACGTCCAGCTTTTGCTGTCACAGCAAAGGTGCCAGCGGGGAAAAGTGATGCTGGTCCTCACTGCCTCCTGGAACCCCTTCAAATGCCCTAGACAATTTGGCCCTCTCTGCTTCCCTGCGGAATCTAGCCTCAAAAGCACCTTTTTTCACTCTTGGCGCCCTCCGGAGCAAAAAAGACAAACGTCCAGCTTTTGCTGCCACAGCAAAGATGCCAGCGGGGAAAAGTGATGCTGGTCCTCACTGCCTCCTGGAACCCCTTCAAATGCCCCACACAATTTGGCCCTCTCTGCTTTCCTGCGGACTCTAGCCTCAAAAGCACCTTTTTTCACTCTTGGCGCCCTCCGGAGCAAAAAAGACAAACGTCCAGCTTTTGCTGCCACAGCAAAGGTGCCAGTGGGGAAAAGTGATGCTGGTCCTCACTGCCTCCTGGAACCCCTTCAAATGCCCCACACAATTTGGCCCTCTCTGCTTTCCTGCGCACTCTAGCCTCAAAAGCACCTTTTTTCACTCTTGGCGCCCTCCGGAGCAAAAAAGACAAACGTCCAGCTTTTGCTGCCACAGCAAAGGTGCCAGCGGGGAAAAGTGATGCTGGTCCTCACTGCCTCCTGGAACCCCTTCAAATGCCCCACACAATTTGGCCCTCTCTGCTTTCCTGCGCACTCTATCCTCAAAAGCACCTTTTTTCACTTTCGCCGCTGTTTGGAGCAAAAAAGAAAAACGTCCAGCTTTTGCTGCCACAGCAAAGGTGCCAGCGGGGAAAAGTGATGCTGGTCCTCACTGCCTCCTGGAACCCCTTCAAATGCCCCAGGCAATTTGGCCCTCTCTGCTTCCCTGCGGACTCTAGCCTCAAAAGCACCTTTTTTCACTCTTGGCGCCCTCCGGAGCAAAAAAGACAAACGTCCAGCATTTGCTGCCACAGCAAAGGTGCCAGCGGGGAAAAGTGATGCTGGTCCTCACTGCCTCCTGGAACCCGTTCAAATGCCCCAGACAATTTGGCCCTCTCTGATTTCCTGCGCACTCTATCCTCAAAAGCACCTTTTTTCACTTTCGCCGCTGTTTGGATCAAAAAAGACAAACGTCCAGCTTTTGCTGTCACAGCAAAGGTGCCAGCGGGGAAAAGTGATGCTGGTCCTCACTGCCTCCTGGAACCCCTTCAAATGCCCCAGACAATTTGGCCCTCTCTGCTTCCCTGCGGAATCTAGCCTCAAAAGCACCTTTTTTCACTCTTGGCGGCCTCTGGAGCAAAAAAGACAAACGTCCAGCTTTTGCTGCCACAGCAAAGGTGCCAGCGGGGAAAAGTGATGCTGGTCCTCACTGCCTCCTGGAACCCCTTCAAATGCCCCACACAATTTGGCCCTCTCTGCTTTCCTGCGGACTCTAGCCTCAAAAGCACCTTTTTTCACTCTTGGCGCCCTCCGGAGCAAAAAAGACAAACGTCCAGCTTTTGCTGCCACAGCAAAGGTGCCAGTGGGGAAAAGTGATGCTGGTCCTCACTGCCTCCTGGAACCCCTTCAAATGCCCCACACAATTTGGCCCTCTCTGCTTCCCTGCGGACTCTATCCTCAAAAGCACCTTTTTTCACTCTTGGCGCCCTCTGGAGCAAAAAAGACAAACGTCCATCTTTTGCTGCCACAGCAAAGGTGCCAGCAGGGAAAAGTGATGCTGGTCCTCACTGCCTCCTGGAAACCCTTCAAATGTCCCACACAATTTGGCCCTCTCTGCTTCCCTGCGGACTCTAGCCTCAAAAGCACCTTTTTTCACTCTTGGCGCGCTCCGGAGCAAAAAAGACAAACGTCCAGCTTTTGCTGCCACAGCAAAGGTGCCAGCGGGGAAAAGTGATGCTGGTCCTCACTGCCTCCTGGAACCCCTTCAAATGCCCCACACAATTTGGCCCTCTCTGCTTTCCTGCACAATCTAGCCTCAATAGCAGCTTTTTTCACTTTCACCGCTGTTTGGAGCAAAGAAGACAAACGTCCAGCTTTTGCTGCCACAGCAAAGGTGCCAGCGGGGAAAAGTCATGCTGGTCCTCACTGCCTTCTGGAACCCCTTCAAATGCCCCAGGCAATTTGGCCCTCTCTGCTTTCCTGCGCACTCTAGCCTCAAAAGCACCTTTTTTCACTCTTGGCGCCCTCCGGAGCAAAAAAGACAAACGTCCAGCTTTTGCTGCCACAGCAAAGGTGCCAGCGGGGAAAAGTCATGCTGGTCCTCACTGACTCCTGGAACCCCTTCAAATGCCCCACACAATTTGGCCCTCTCTGCTTCCCTGCGGACTCTAGCCTCAAAAGCACCTTTTTTCACTCTTGGCGCCCTCTGGAGCAAAAAAGACAAACGTCCAGCTTTTGCTGCCACAGCAAAGGTGCCAGCGGGGAAAAGTGATGCTGGTCCTCACTGCCTCCTGGAACCCCTTCAAATGCCCCACACAATTTGGCCCTCTCTGCTTTCCTGCGCACTCTAGCCTCAAAAGCACCTTTTTTCACTTTCGCCGCTGTTTGGATCAAAAAAGACAAACGTCCAGCTTTTGCTGCTACAGCAAAAGTGCCAGCGGGGAAAAGTGATGCTGGTCCTCACTGCCTCCTGGAACCCCTTCAAATGCCCCACACAATTTGGCCCTCTCTGCTTTCCTGCGGACACTATCCTCAAAAGCACCTTTTTTCACTCTTGGCGCCCTCCGGAGAAAAAAAGACAAACGTCCAGCTTTTGCTGCCACAGCAAAGGTGCCAGCGGGGAAAAGTGATGCTGGTCCTCACTGCCTCCTGGAACCCCTTCAAATGCCCCACACAATTTGGCCCTCTCTGCTTTCCTGCGCACTCTAGCCTCAAAAGCACCTTTTTTCACTCTTGGCGCCCTCCGGAGCAAAAAAGACAAACGTCCAGCTTTTGCTGCCACAGCAAAGGTGCCAGCGGGGAAAAGTGATGCTGGTCCTCACTGCCTCCTGCAACCCCTTCAAATGCCCCACACAATTTGGCCCTCTCTGCTTTCCTGTGCACTCTAGCCTCAAAAGCACCTTTTTTCATTTTCGCCGCTGTTTGGAGCAAAAAAGACAAACGTCCAGCTTTTGCTGCCACAGCAAAGGTGCCAGCGGGGAAAAGTGATGCTGGTCCTCACTGCCTCCTGGAACCCCTTCAAATGCCCCACACAATTTGGCCCTCTCTGCTTTCCTGCGCAATCTAGCCTCAATAGCACCTTTTTTCACTTTCGCCGCTGTTTGGAGCAAAAAAGACAAACGTCCAGCTTTTGCTGCCACAGCAAAGGTGCCAGCGGGGAAAAGTCATGCTGGTCCTCACTGCCTTCTGGAACCCCTTCAAATGCCCCAGGCAATTTGGCCCTCTCTGCTTTCCTGCGCACTCTAGCCTCAAAAGCACCTTTTTTCACTCTTGGCGCCCTCCGGAGCAAAAAAGACAAACGTCCAGCTTTTGCTGCCACAGCAAAGGTGCCAGCGGGGAAAAGTCATGCTGGTCCTCACTGACTCCTGGAACCCCTTCAAATGCCCCACACAATTTGGCCCTCTCTGCTTTCCTGCGCACTCTAGCCTCAAAAGCACCTTTTTTCACTCTTGGCGCCCTCCGGAGCAAAAAAGACAAACGTCCAGCTTTTGCTGCCACAGCAAAGGTGCCAGCGGGGAAAAGTGATGCTGGTCCTCACTGCCTCCTGGAACCCCTTCAAATGCCCCACACAATTTGGCCCTCTCTGCTTTCCTGCGCACTCTATCCTCAAAAGCACCTTTTTTCACTTTCGCCGCTGTTTGGAGCAAAAAAGAAAAACGTCCAGCTTTTGCTGCCACAGCAAAGGTGCCAGCGGGGAAAAGTGATGCTGGTCCTCACTGCCTCCTGGAACCCCTTCAAATGCCCCAGGCAATTTGGCCCTCTCTGCTTCCCTGCGGACTCTAGCCTCAAAAGCACCTTTTTTCACTCTTGGCGCCCTCCGGAGCAAAAAAGACAAACGTCCAGCTTTTGCTGCCACAGCAAAGGTGCCAGCGGGGAAAAGTGATGCTGGTCCTCACTGCCTCCTGGAACCCGTTCAAATGCCCCAGACAATTTGGCCCTCTCTGATTTCCTGCGCACTCTAGCCTCAAAAGCACCTTTTTTCACTTTCGCCGCTGTTTGGATCAAAAAAGACAAACGTCCAGCTTCTGCTGTCACAGCAAAGGTGCCAGCAAGGAAAAGTGATGCTGGTCCTCACTGCCTCCTGGAACCCCTTCAAATGCCCTAGACAATTTGGCCCTCTCTGCTTCCCTGCGGAATCTAGCCTCAAAAGCACCTTTTTTCACTCTTGGCGGCCTCTGGAGCAAAAAAGACAAACGTCCAGCTTTTGCTGCCACAGCAAAGGTGCCAGCGGGGAAAAGTGATGCTGGTCCTCACTGCCTCCTGGAACCCCTTCAAATGCCCCACACAATTTGGCCCTCTCTGCTTTCCTGCGGACTCTAGCCTCAAAAGCACCTTTTTTCACTCTTGGCGCCCTCCGGAGCAAAAAAGACAAACGTCCAGCTTTTGCTGCCACAGCAAAGGTGCCAGTGGGGAAAAGTGATGCTGGTCCTCACTGCCTCCTGGAACCCCTTCAAATGCCCCACACAATTTGGCCCTCTCTGCTTCCCTGCGGACTCTATCCTCAAAAGCACCTTTTTTCACTCTTGGCGCCCTCCAGAGCAAAAAAGACAAACGTCCATCTTTTGCTGCCACAGCAAAGGTGCCAGCAGGGAAAAGTGATGCTGGTCCTCACTGCCTCCTGGAAACCCTTCAAATGTCCCACACAATTTGGCCCTCTCTGCTTCCCTGCGGACTCTAGCCTCAAAAGCACCTTTTTTCACTCTTGGCGCGCTCCGGAGCAAAAAAGACAAACGTCCAGCTTTTGCTGCCACAGCAAAGGTGCCAGCGGGGAAAAGTGATGCTGGTCCTCACTGCCTCCTGGAACCCCTTCAAATGCCCCACACAATTTGGCCCTCTCTGCTTTCCTGCACAATCTAGCCTCAATAGCAGCTTTTTTCACTTTCACCGCTGTTTGGAGCAAAGAAGACAAACGTCCAGCTTTTGCTGCCACAGCAAAGGTGCCAGCGGGGAAAAGTCATGCTGGTCCTCACTGCCTTCTGGAACCCCTTCAAATGCCCCAGGCAATTTGGCCCTCTCTGCTTTCCTGCGCACTCTAGCCTCAAAAGCACCTTTTTTCACTCTTGGCGCCCTCCGGAGCAAAAAAGACAAACGTCCAGCTTTTGCTGCCACAGCAAAGGTGCCAGCGGGGAAAAGTCATGCTGGTCCTCACTGACTCCTGGAACCCCTTCAAATGCCCCACACAATTTGGCCCTCTCTGCTTTCCTGCGGACTCTAGCCTCAAAAGCACCTTTTTTCACTCTTGGCGCCCTCCGGAGCAAAAAAGACAAACGTCCAGCTTTTGCTGCCACAGCAAAAGTGCCAGCGGGGAAAAGTCATGCTGGTCCTCACTGCCTCCTGGAACCCCTTCAAATGCCCCACACAATTTGGCCCTCTCTGCTTCCCTGCGGACTCTAGCCTCAAAAGCACCTTTTTTCACTCTTGGCGCCCTCTGGAGCAAAAAAGACAAACGTCCAGCTTTTGCTGCCACAGCAAAGGTGCCAGCGGGGAAAAGTGATGCTGGTCCTCACTGCCTCCTGGAACCCCTTCAAATGCCCCACACAATTTGGCCCTCTCTGCTTTCCTGCGCACTCTAGCCTCAAAAGCACCTTTTTTCACTTTCGCCGCTGTTTGGATCAAAAAAGACAAACGTCCAGCTTTTGCTGCTACAGCAAAAGTGCCAGCGGGGAAAAGTGATGCTGGTCCTCACTGCCTCCTGGAACCCCTTCAAATGCCCCACACAATTTGGCCCTCTCTGCTTTCCTGCGGACACTATCCTCAAAAGCACCTTTTTTCACTCTTGGCGCCCTCCGGAGAAAAAAAGACAAACGTCCAGCTTTTGCTGCCACAGCAAAGGTGCCAGCGGGGAAAAGTGATGCTGGTCCTCACTGCCTCCTGGAACCCCTTCAAATGCCCCACACAATTTGGCCCTCTCTGCTTTCCTGCGCACTCTAGCCTCAAAAGCACCTTTTTTCACTCTTGGCGCCCTCCGGAGCAAAAAAGACAAACGTCCAGCTTTTGCTGCCACAGCAAAGGTGCCAGCGGGGAAAAGTGATGCTGGTCCTCACTGCCTCCTGCAACCCCTTCAAATGCCCCACACAATTTGGCCCTCTCTGCTTTCCTGTGCACTCTAGCCTCAAAAGCACCTTTTTTCATTTTCGCCGCTGTTTGGAGCAAAAAAGACAAACGTCCAGCTTTTGCTGCCACAGCAAAGGTGCCAGCGGGGAAAAGTGATGCTGGTCCTCACTGACTCCTGGAACCCCTTCAAATGCCCCACACAATTTGGCCCTCTCTGCTTTCCTGCGCACTCTAGCCTCAAAAGCACCTTTTTTCACTCTTGGCGCCCTCCGGAGCAAAAAAGACAAACGTCCAGCTTTTGCTGCCACAGCAAAGGTGCCAGCGGGGAAAAGTGATGCTGGTCCTCACTGCCTCCTGGAACCCCTTCAAATACCCCACACAATTTGGCCCTCTCTGCTTTCCTGCGCACTCTATCCTCAAAAGCACCTTTTTTCACTTTCGCCGCTGTTTGTAGCAAAAAAGACAAACGTCCAGCTTTTGCTGCCACAGCAAAGGTGCCAGCGGGGAAAAGTGATGCTGGTCCTCACTGCCTCCTGGAACCCCTTCAAATGCCCCAGGCAATTTGGCCCTCTCTGCTTCCCTGCGGACTCTAGCCTCAAAAGCACCTTTTTTCACTCTTGGCGCCCTCCGGAGCAAAAAAGACAAACGTCCAGCTTTTGCTGCCACAGCAAAGGTGCCAGCGGGGAAAAGTGATGCTGGTCCTCACTGCCTCCTGGAACCCGTTCAAATGCCCCAGACAATTTGGCCCTCTCTGATTTCCTGCGCACTCTAGCCTCAAAAGCACCTGTTTTCACTTTCGCCGCTGTTTGGATCAAAAAAGACAAACGTCCAGCTTTTGCTGTCACAGCAAAGGTGCCAGCGGGGAAAAGTGATGCTGGTCCTCACTGCCTCCTGGAACCCCTTCAAATGCCCCAGACAATTTGGCCCTCTCTGCTTCCCTGCGGAATCTAGCCTCAAAAGCACCTTTTTTCACTCTTGGCGGCCTCTGGAGCAAAAAAGACAAACGTCCAGCTTTTGCTGCCACAGCAAAGGTGCCAGCGGGGAAAAGTGATGCTGGTCCTCACTGCCTCCTGGAACCCCTTCAAATGCCCCACACAATTTGGCCCTCTCTGCTTTCCTGCGGACTCTAGCCTCAAAAGCACCTTTTTTCACTCTTGGCGCCCTCCGGAGCAAAAAAGACAAACGTCCAGCTTTTGCTGCCACAGCAAAGGTGCCAGTGGGGAAAAGTGATGCTGGTCCTCACTGCCTCCTGGAACCCCTTCAAATGCCCCACACAATTTGGCCCTCTCTGCTTCCCTGCGGACTCTATCCTCAAAAGCACCTTTTTTCACTCTTGGCGCCCTCCAGAGCAAAAAAGACAAACGTCCATCTTTTGCTGCCACAGCAAAGGTGCCAGCAGGGAAAAGTGATGCTGGTCCTCACTGCCTCCTGGAAACCCTTCAAATGTCCCACACAATTTGGCCCTCTCTGCTTCCCTGCGGACTCTAGCCTCAAAAGCACCTTTTTTCACTCTTGGCGCGCTCCGGAGCAAAAAAGACAAACGTCCAGCTTTTGCTGCCACAGCAAAGGTGCCAGCGGGGAAAAGTGATGCTGGTCCTCACTGCCTCCTGGAACCCCTTCAAATGCCCCACACAATTTGGCCCTCTCTGCTTTCCTGCACAATCTAGCCTCAATAGCAGCTTTTTTCACTTTCACCGCTGTTTGGAGCAAAGAAGACAAACGTCCAGCTTTTGCTGCCACAGCAAAGGTGCCAGCGGGGAAAAGTCATGCTGGTCCTCACTGCCTTCTGGAACCCCTTCAAATGCCCCAGGCAATTTGGCCCTCTCTGCTTTCCTGCGCACTCTAGCCTCAAAAGCACCTTTTTTCACTCTTGGCGCCCTCCGGAGCAAAAAAGACAAACGTCCAGCTTTTGCTGCCACAGCAAAGGTGCCAGCGGGGAAAAGTCATGCTGGTCCTCACTGACTCCTGGAACCCCTTCAAATGCCCCACACAATTTGGCCCTCTCTGCTTTCCTGCGGACTCTAGCCTCAAAAGCACCTTTTTTCACTCTTGGCGCCCTCCGGAGCAAAAAAGACAAACGTCCAGCTTTTGCTGCCACAGCAAAAGTGCCAGCGGGTAAAAGTCATGCTGGTCCTCACTGCCTCCTGGAACCCCTTCAAATGCCCCACACAATTTGGCCCTCTCTGCTTCCCTGCGGACTCTAGCCTCAAAAGCACCTTTTTTCACTCTTGGCGCCCTCTGGAGCAAAAAAGACAAACGTCCAGCTTTTGCTGCCACAGCAAAGGTGCCAGCGGGGAAAAGTGATGCTGGTCCTCACTGCCTCCTGGAACCCCTTCAAATGCCCCACACAATTTGGCCCTCTCTGCTTTCCTGCGCACTCTAGCCTCAAAAGCACCTTTTTTCACTTTCGCCGCTGTTTGGATCAAAAAAGACAAACGTCCAGCTTTTGCTGCTACAGCAAAAGTGCCAGCGGGGAAAAGTGATGCTGGTCCTCACTGCCTCCTGGAACCCCTTCAAATGCCCCACACAATTTGGCCCTCTCTGCTTTCCTGCGGACACTATCCTCAAAAGCACCTTTTTTCACTCTTGGCGCCCTCCGGAGAAAAAAAGACAAACGTCCAGCTTTTGCTGCCACAGCAAAGGTGCCAGCGGGGAAAAGTGATGCTGGTCCTCACTGCCTCCTGGAACCCCTTCAAATGCCCCACACAATTTGGCCCTCTCTGCTTTCCTGCGCACTCTAGCCTCAAAAGCACCTTTTTTCACTCTTGGCGCCCTCCGGAGCAAAAAAGACAAACGTCCAGCTTTTGCTGCCACAGCAAAGGTGCCAGCGGGGAAAAGTGATGCTGGTCCTCACTGCCTCCTGCAACCCCTTCAAATGCCCCACACAATTTGGCCCTCTCTGCTTTCCTGTGCACTCTAGCCTCAAAAGCACCTTTTTTCATTTTCGCCGCTGTTTGGAGCAAAAAAGACAAACGTCCAGCTTTTGCTGCCACAGCAAAGGTGCCAGCGGGGAAAAGTGATGCTGGTCCTCACTGACTCCTGGAACCCCTTCAAATGCCCCACACAATTTGGCCCTCTCTGCTTTCCTGCGCACTCTAGCCTCAAAAGCACCTTTTTTCACTCTTGGCGCCCTCCGGAGCAAAAAAGACAAACGTCCAGCTTTTGCTGCCACAGCAAAGGTGCCAGCGGGGAAAAGTGATGCTGGTCCTCACTGCCTCCTGCAACCCCTTCAAATGCCCCACACAATTTGGCCCTCTCTGCTTTCCTGCGCACTCTATCCACAAAAGCACCTTTTTTCACTTTCGCCGCTGTTTGGAGCAAAAAAGAAAAACGTCCAGCTTTTGCTGCCACAGCAAAGGTGCCAGCGGGGAAAAGTGATGCTGGTCCTCACTGCCTCCTGGAACCCCTTCAAATGCCCCAGGCAATTTGGCCCTCTCTGCTTCCCTGCGGACTCTAGCCTCAAAAGCACCTTTTTTCACTCTTGGCGCCCTCCGGAGCAAAAAAGACAAACGTCCAGCTTTTGCTGCCACAGCAAAGGTGCCAGCGGGGAAAAGTGATGCTGGTCCTCACTGCCTCCTGGAACCCCTTCAAATGCCCCAGACAATTTGGCCCTCTCTGCTTTCCTGCGCACTCTAGCCTCAAAAGCACCTTTTTCACTTTCGCCGCTGTTTGGATCAAAAAAGACAAACGTCCAGCTTTTGCTGTCACAGCAAAGGTGCCAGCGGGGAAAAGTGATGCTGGTCCTCACTGCCTCCTGGAACCCCTTCAAATGCCCCACACAATTTGGCCCTCTCTGCTTCCCTGCGGACTCTAGCCTCAAAAGCACCTTTTTTCACTCTTGGCGGCCTCCGGAGCAAAAAAGACAAACGTCCAGCTTTTGCTGCCACAGCAAAGGTGCCAGCGGGGAAAAGTGATGCTGGTCCTCACTGCCTCCTGGAACCCCTTCAAATGCCCCACACAATTTGGCCCTCTCTGCTTCCCTGCGGACTCTATCCTCAAAAGCAACTTTTTTCACTCTTGGCGCCCTCCAGAGCAAAAAAGACAAACGTCCATCTTTTGCTGCCACAGCAAAGGTGCCAGCAGGGAAAAGTGATGCTGGTCCTCACTGCCTCCTGGAACCCCTTCAAATGCCCCACACAATTTGGCCCTCTCTGCTTTCCTGCGCACTCTAGCCTCAAAAGCACCTTTTTTCACTTTCGGCGCTGTTTGGAGCAAAAAAGACAAACGTCCAGCTTTTGTTGCTACAGCAAAGTTACCAACGGGGAAAAGTGATGCTGGTCCTCACTGCCTCCTGGAACCCCTTCAAATGTCCCACACAATTTGGCCCTCTCTGCTTCCCTGCGGACTCTAGCCTCAAAAGCACCTTTTTTCACTCTTGGCGCGCTCCGGAGCAAAAAAGACAAATGTCCAGCTTTTGCTGCCACAGCAAAGGTGCCAGCGGGGAAAAGTGATGCTTGTCCTCACTGCCTCCTGGAACCCCTTCAAATGCCCCAGACAATTTGGCCCTCTCTGCTTTCCTGCGGACTCTAGCCTCAAAAGCACCTTTTTTCACTTTCGCCGCTGTTTGGAGCAAAAAAGACAAACGCCCAGCTTTTGCTGCCACAGCAAAGGTGCCAGCGGGGAAAAGTGATGCTGGTCCTCACTGCCTCCTGGAACCCCTTCAAATGCCCCAGGCAATTTGGCCCTCTCTGCTTCCCTGCGGACTCTAGCCTCAAAAGCACCTTTTTTCACTCTTGGCGCCCTCCGGAGCAAAAAAGACAAACGTCCAGCTTTTGCTGCCACAGCAAAGGTGCCAGCGGGGAAAAGTGATGCTGGTCCTCACTGCCTCCTGCAACCCCTTCAAATGCCCCAGACAATTTGGCCCTCTCTGCTTTCCTGTGCACTCTAGCCTCAAAAGCACCTTTTTTCATTTTCGCCGCTGTTTGGAGCAAAAAAGACAAACGTCCAGCTTTTGCTGCCACAGCAAAGGTGCCAGCGGGGAAAAGTGATGCTGGTCCTCACTGCCTCCTGGAACCCCTTCAAATGCCCCACACAATTTGGCCCTCTCTGCTTTCCTGCGCACTCTAGCCTCAAAAGCACCTTTTTTCACTTTCGCCGCTGTTTGAAGCAAAAAAGACAATCGTCCAGCTTTTGCTGCCACAGCAAAGGTGCCAGCGGGGAAAAGTGATGCTGGTCCTCACTGCCTCCTGGAACCCCTTTAAATGCCCCAGGCAATTTGGCCCTCTCTGCTTCCCTGCGCACTCTAGCCTCAAAAGCGCCTTTTTTCACTCTTGGCGCCCTCCGGAGCAAAAAAGACAAACGTCCAGCTTTTGCTGCCACAGCAAAGGTGCCAGCGGGGAAAAGTGATGCTGGTCCTCACTGCCTCCTGGAACCCCTTCAAATGCCCCACACAATTTGGCCCTCTCTGCTTTCCTGTGCACTCTAGCTTCAAAAGCACCTTTTTTCACTTTCGCCGCTGTTTGGAGCAAAAAAGACAAACGTCCAGCTTTTGCTGCCACAGCAAAGGTGCCAGCGGGGAAAAGTGATGCTTGTCCTCACTGCCTCCTGGAACCCCTTCAAATGCCCCACACAATTTGGCCCTCTCTGCTTTCCTGCGCACTCTAGCCTCAAAAGCACCTTTTTTCACTTTCGCCGCTGTTTGGAGCAAAAAAGACAAACGTCCAGCTTTTGCTGCTACAGCAAAGGTGCCAGCGGGGAAAAGTGATGCTGGTCCTCACTGCCTCCTGGAACCCTTTCAAATGCTCCACACAATTTGGCCCTCTCTGCTTTTCTGCGCACTCTATCCTCAAAAGCACCTTTTTTCACTCTTGGCGCCCTCCGGAGCAAAAAAGACAAACGTCCAGCTTTTGCTGCCACAGCAAAGGTGCCAGCGGGGAAAAGTGATGCTGGTCTTCACTGCCTCCTGGAACCCTTTCAAATGCTCCACACAATTTGGCCCTCTCTGCTTTCCTGCGCACTCTAGCCTCAAAAGTGCCTTTTTTCACTCTTGGCGCCCTCTGGAGCAAAAAAGACAAACGTCCAGCTTTTGCTGCCACAGCAAAGGTGCCAGCGGGGAAAAGTGATGCTTGTCCTCACTGCCTCCTGGAACCCCTTCAAATGCCCCACACAATTTGGCCCTCTCTGCTTTCCTGCGCACTCTAGCCTCAAAAGCACCTTTTTTCACTTTCGCCGCTGTTTGGATCAAAAAAGACAAACGTCCAGCTTTTGCTGCTACAGCAAAGGTGCCAGCGGGGAAAAGTGATGCTGGTCCTCACTGCCTCCTGGAACCCCTTCAAATGCCCCACACAATTTGGCCCTCTCTGCTTTCCTGCGCACTCTAGCCTCAAAAGCACCTTTTTTCTCTTTCGCCGCTGTTTGGAGCAAAAAAGACAAACGTCCAGCTTTTGCTGCCACAGCAAAGGTGCCAGCGGGGAAAAGTGATGCTGGTCCTCACTGCCTCCTGGAACCCCTTCAAATGCCCCACACAATTTGGCCCTCTCTGCTTCCCTGCGGACTCTAGCCTCAAAAGCACCTTTTTTCACTCTTGGCGCCCTCCGGAGCAAAAAAGACAAACGTCCAGCTTTTGCTGCCACAGCAAAGGTGCCAGCGGGGAAAAGTGATGCTGGTCCTCACTGCCTCCTGGAACCCCTTCAAATGCCCCACACAATTTGGCCCTCTCTGCTTCCCTGCGCACTCTAGCCTCAAAAGCACCTTTTTTCACTCTTGGCGCCCTCCGGAGAAAAAAAGACAAACGTCCAGCTTTTGCTGCCACAGCAAAGGTGCCAGCGGGGAAAAGTGATGCTGGTCCTCACTGCCTCCTGGAACCCCTTCAAATGCCCCACACAATTTGGCCCTCTCTGCTTTCCTGCGCACTCTAGCCTCAAAAGCACCTTTTTTCACTCTTGGCGCCCTCCGGAGCAAAAAAGACAAACGTCCAGCTTTTGCTGCCACAGCAAAGGTGCCAGCGGGGAAAAGTGATGCTGGTCCTCACTGCCTCCTGGAACCCCTTCAAATGCCCCACACAATTTGGCCATCTCTGCTTTCCTGCGCACTCTATCCTCAAAAGCACCTTTTTTCACTTTCGCCGCTGTTTGGAGCAAAAAAGAAAAACGTCCAGCTTTTGCTGCCACAGCAAAGGTGCCAGCGGGGAAAAGTGATGCTGGTCCTCACTGCCTCCTGGAACCCCTTCAAATGCCCCAGGCAATTTGGCCCTCTCTGCTTCCCTGCGCACTCTAGCCTCAAAAGCACCTTTTTTCACTCTTGGCGCCCTCCGGAGCAAAAAAGACAAACGTCCAGCTTTTGCTGCCACAGCAAAGGTGCCAGCGGGGAAAAGTGATGCTTGTCCTCACTGCCTCCTGGAACCCCTTCAAATGCCCCACACAATTTGGCCCTCTCTGCTTTCCTGCGCACTCTAGCCTCAAAAGCACCTTTTTTCACTTTCGCCGCTGTTTGGATCAAAAAAGACAAACGTCCAGCTTTTGCTGCTACAGCAAAGGTGCCAGCGGGGAAAAGTGATGCTGGTCCTCACTGCCTCCTGGAACCCCTTCAAATGCCCCACACAATTTGGCCCTCTCTGCTTTCCTGCGCACTCTAGCCTCAAAAGCACCTTTTTTCTCTTTCGCCGCTGTTTGGAGCAAAAAAGACAAACGTCCAGCTTTTGCTGCCACAGCAAAGGTGCCAGCGGGGAAAAGTGATGCTGGTCCTCACTGCCTCCTGGAACCCCTTCAAATGCCCCACACAATTTGGCCCTCTCTGCTTCCCTGCGGACTCTAGCCTCAAAAGCACCTTTTTTCACTCTTGGCGCCCTCCGGAGCAAAAAAGACAAACGTCCAGCTTTTGCTGCCACAGCAAAGGTGCCAGCGGGGAAAAGTGATGCTGGTCCTCACTGCCTCCTGGAACCCCTTCAAATGCCCCACACAATTTGGCCCTCTCTGCTTCCCTGCGCACTCTAGCCTCAAAAGCACCTTTTTTCACTCTTGGCGCCCTCCGGAGAAAAAAAGACAAACGTCCAGCTTTTGCTGCCACAGCAAAGGTGCCAGCGGGGAAAAGTGATGCTGGTCCTCACTGCCTCCTGGAACCCCTTCAAATGCCCCACACAATTTGGCCCTCTCTGCTTTCCTGCGCACTCTAGCCTCAAAAGCACCTTTTTTCACTCTTGGCGCCCTCCGGAGCAAAAAAGACAAACGTCCAGCTTTTGCTGCCACAGCAAAGGTGCCAGCGGGGAAAAGTGATGCTGGTCCTCACTGCCTCCTGGAACCCCTTCAAATGCCCCACACAATTTGGCCATCTCTGCTTTCCTGCGCACTCTATCCTCAAAAGCACCTTTTTTCACTTTCGCCGCTGTTTGGAGCAAAAAAGAAAAACGTCCAGCTTTTGCTGCCACAGCAAAGGTGCCAGCGGGGAAAAGTGATGCTGGTCCTCACTGCCTCCTGGAACCCCTTCAAATGCCCCAGGCAATTTGGCCCTCTCTGCTTCCCTGCGCACTCTAGCCTCAAAAGCACCTTTTTTCACTCTTGGCGCCCTCCGGAGCAAAAAAGACAAACGTCCAGCTTTTGCTGCCACAGCAAAGGTGCCAGCGGGGAAAAGTGATGCTGGTCCTCACTGCCTCCTGGAACCCCTTCAAATGCCCCAGACAATTTGGCCCTCTCTGATTTCCTGCGCACTCTAGCCTCAAAAGCACCTTTTTTCACTTTCGCCGCTGTTTGGAGCAAAAAAGACAAACGTCCAGCTTTTGCTGTCACAGCAAAGGTGCCAGCGGGGAAAAGTGATGCTGGTCCTCACTGCCTCCTGGAACCCCTTCAAATGCCCCAGGCAATTTGG
Source organism: Vanellus vanellus (assembly GCF_965231255.1). Lineage (NCBI taxonomy): Eukaryota > Metazoa > Chordata > Aves > Charadriiformes > Charadriidae > Vanellus > Vanellus vanellus. The sequence goes on from NW_028126741.1 coordinate 255,069, forward strand.
CCCTCTCTGCTTTCCTGCGCACTCTAGCCTCAAAAGCACCTTTTTTCACTTTCGCCGCTGTTTGGAGCAAAAAAGACAAACGTCCAGCTTTTGCTGCTACAGCAAAGGTGCCAGCGGGGAAAAGTGATGCTGGTCCTCACTGCCTCCTGGAACCCTTTCAAATGCTCCACACAATTTGGCCCTCTCTGCTTTTCTGCGCACTCTATCCTCAAAAGCACCTTTTTTCACTCTTGGCGCCCTCCGGAGCAAAAAAGACAAACGTCCAGCTTTTGCTGCCACAGCAAAGGTGCCAGCGGGGAAAAGTGATGCTGGTCTTCACTGCCTCCTGGAACCCTTTCAAATGCTCCACACAATTTGGCCCTCTCTGCTTTCCTGCGCACTCTAGCCTCAAAAGTGCCTTTTTTCACTCTTGGCGCCCTCTGGAGCAAAAAAGACAAACGTCCAGCTTTTGCTGCCACAGCAAAGGTGCCAGCGGGGAAAAGTGATGCTTGTCCTCACTGCCTCCTGGAACCCCTTCAAATGCCCCACACAATTTGGCCCTCTCTGCTTTCCTGCGCACTCTAGCCTCAAAAGCACCTTTTTTCACTTTCGCCGCTGTTTGGATCAAAAAAGACAAACGTCCAGCTTTTGCTGCTACAGCAAAGGTGCCAGCGGGGAAAAGTGATGCTGGTCCTCACTGCCTCCTGGAACCCCTTCAAATGCCCCACACAATTTGGCCCTCTCTGCTTTCCTGCGCACTCTAGCCTCAAAAGCACCTTTTTTCTCTTTCGCCGCTGTTTGGAGCAAAAAAGACAAACGTCCAGCTTTTGCTGCCACAGCAAAGGTGCCAGCGGGGAAAAGTGATGCTGGTCCTCACTGCCTCCTGGAACCCCTTCAAATGCCCCACACAATTTGGCCCTCTCTGCTTCCCTGCGGACTCTAGCCTCAAAAGCACCTTTTTTCACTCTTGGCGCCCTCCGGAGCAAAAAAGACAAACGTCCAGCTTTTGCTGCCACAGCAAAGGTGCCAGCGGGGAAAAGTGATGCTGGTCCTCACTGCCTCCTGGAACCCCTTCAAATGCCCCACACAATTTGGCCCTCTCTGCTTCCCTGCGCACTCTAGCCTCAAAAGCACCTTTTTTCACTCTTGGCGCCCTCCGGAGAAAAAAAGACAAACGTCCAGCTTTTGCTGCCACAGCAAAGGTGCCAGCGGGGAAAAGTGATGCTGGTCCTCACTGCCTCCTGGAACCCCTTCAAATGCCCCACACAATTTGGCCCTCTCTGCTTTCCTGCGCACTCTAGCCTCAAAAGCACCTTTTTTCACTCTTGGCGCCCTCCGGAGCAAAAAAGACAAACGTCCAGCTTTTGCTGCCACAGCAAAGGTGCCAGCGGGGAAAAGTGATGCTGGTCCTCACTGCCTCCTGGAACCCCTTCAAATGCCCCACACAATTTGGCCATCTCTGCTTTCCTGCGCACTCTATCCTCAAAAGCACCTTTTTTCACTTTCGCCGCTGTTTGGAGCAAAAAAGAAAAACGTCCAGCTTTTGCTGCCACAGCAAAGGTGCCAGCGGGGAAAAGTGATGCTGGTCCTCACTGCCTCCTGGAACCCCTTCAAATGCCCCAGGCAATTTGGCCCTCTCTGCTTCCCTGCGCACTCTAGCCTCAAAAGCACCTTTTTTCACTCTTGGCGCCCTCCGGAGCAAAAAAGACAAACGTCCAGCTTTTGCTGCCACAGCAAAGGTGCCAGCGGGGAAAAGTGATGCTTGTCCTCACTGCCTCCTGGAACCCCTTCAAATGCCCCACACAATTTGGCCCTCTCTGCTTTCCTGCGCACTCTAGCCTCAAAAGCACCTTTTTTCACTTTCGCCGCTGTTTGGATCAAAAAAGACAAACGTCCAGCTTTTGCTGCTACAGCAAAGGTGCCAGCGGGGAAAAGTGATGCTGGTCCTCACTGCCTCCTGGAACCCCTTCAAATGCCCCACACAATTTGGCCCTCTCTGCTTTCCTGCGCACTCTAGCCTCAAAAGCACCTTTTTTCTCTTTCGCCGCTGTTTGGAGCAAAAAAGACAAACGTCCAGCTTTTGCTGCCACAGCAAAGGTGCCAGCGGGGAAAAGTGATGCTGGTCCTCACTGCCTCCTGGAACCCCTTCAAATGCCCCACACAATTTGGCCCTCTCTGCTTCCCTGCGGACTCTAGCCTCAAAAGCACCTTTTTTCACTCTTGGCGCCCTCCGGAGCAAAAAAGACAAACGTCCAGCTTTTGCTGCCACAGCAAAGGTGCCAGCGGGGAAAAGTGATGCTGGTCCTCACTGCCTCCTGGAACCCCTTCAAATGCCCCACACAATTTGGCCCTCTCTGCTTCCCTGCGCACTCTAGCCTCAAAAGCACCTTTTTTCACTCTTGGCGCCCTCCGGAGAAAAAAAGACAAACGTCCAGCTTTTGCTGCCACAGCAAAGGTGCCAGCGGGGAAAAGTGATGCTGGTCCTCACTGCCTCCTGGAACCCCTTCAAATGCCCCACACAATTTGGCCCTCTCTGCTTTCCTGCGCACTCTAGCCTCAAAAGCACCTTTTTTCACTCTTGGCGCCCTCCGGAGCAAAAAAGACAAACGTCCAGCTTTTGCTGCCACAGCAAAGGTGCCAGCGGGGAAAAGTGATGCTGGTCCTCACTGCCTCCTGGAACCCCTTCAAATGCCCCACACAATTTGGCCATCTCTGCTTTCCTGCGCACTCTATCCTCAAAAGCACCTTTTTTCACTTTCGCCGCTGTTTGGAGCAAAAAAGAAAAACGTCCAGCTTTTGCTGCCACAGCAAAGGTGCCAGCGGGGAAAAGTGATGCTGGTCCTCACTGCCTCCTGGAACCCCTTCAAATGCCCCAGGCAATTTGGCCCTCTCTGCTTCCCTGCGCACTCTAGCCTCAAAAGCACCTTTTTTCACTCTTGGCGCCCTCCGGAGCAAAAAAGACAAACGTCCAGCTTTTGCTGCCACAGCAAAGGTGCCAGCGGGGAAAAGTGATGCTGGTCCTCACTGCCTCCTGGAACCCCTTCAAATGCCCCAGACAATTTGGCCCTCTCTGATTTCCTGCGCACTCTAGCCTCAAAAGCACCTTTTTTCACTTTCGCCGCTGTTTGGATCAAAAAAGACAAACGTCCAGCTTTTGCTGTCACAGCAAAGGTGCCAGCGGGGAAAAGTGATGCTGGTCCTCACTGCCTCCTGGAACCCCTTCAAATGCCCCACACAATTTGGCCCTCTCTGCTTCCCTGCGGACTCTAGCCTCAAAAGCACCTTTTTTCACTCTTGGCGGCCTCCGGAGCAAAAAAGACAAACGTCCAGCTTTTGCTGCCACAGCAAAGGTGCCAGCGGGGAAAAGTGATGCTGGTCCTCACTGCCTCCTGGAACCCCTTCAAATGCCCCACACAATTTGGCCCTCTCTGCTTTCCTGCGGACTCTAGCCTCAAAAGCACCTTTTTTCACTCTTGGCGCCCTCCGGAGCAAAAAAGACAAACGTCCAGCTTTTGCTGCCACAGCAAAGGTGCCAGTGGGGAAAAGTGATGCTGGTCCTCACTGCCTCCTGGAACCCCTTCAAATGCCCCACACAATTTGGCCCTCTCTGCTTCCCTGCGGACTCTATCCTCAAAAGCACCTTTTTTCACTCTTGGCGCCCTCCAGAGCAAAAAAGACAAACGTCCATCTTTTGCTGCCACAGCAAAGGTGCCAGCAGGGAAAAGTGATGCTGGTCCTCACTGCCTCCTGGAAACCCTTCAAATGCCCCACACAATTTGGCCCTCTCTGCTTTCCTGCGCACTCTAGCCTCAAAAGCACCTTTTTTCACTTTCGGCGCTGTTTGTAGCAAAAAAGACAAACGTCCAGCTTTTGTTGCTACAGCAAAGTTACCAACGGGGAAAAGTGATGCTGGTCCTCACTGCCTCCTGGAACCCCTTCAAATGCCCCAGGCAATTTGGCCCTCTCTGCTTTCCTGCGCACTCTAGCCTCAAAAGCACCTTTTTTCACTCTTGGCGCCCTCCGGAGCAAAAAAGACAAACGTCCAGCTTTTGCTGCCACAGCAAAGGTGCCAGCGGGGAAAAGTCATGCTGGTCCTCACTGACTCCTGGAACCCCTTCAAATGCCCCACACAATTTGGCCCTCTCTGCTTTCCTGCGGACTCTAGCCTCAAAAGCACCTTTTTTCACTCTTGGCGCCCTCCGGAGCAAAAAAGACAAACGTCCAGCTTTTGCTGCCACAGCAAAAGTGCCAGCGGGGAAAAGTCATGCTGGTCCTCACTGCCTCCTGGAACCCCTTCAAATGCCCCACACAATTTGGCCCTCTCTGCTTCCCTGCGGACTCTAGCCTCAAAAGCACCTTTTTTCACTCTTGGCGCCCTCTGGAGCAAAAAAGACAAACGTCCAGCTTTTGCTGCCACAGCAAAGGTGCCAGCGGGGAAAAGTGATGCTGGTCCTCACTGCCTCCTGGAACCCCTTCAAATGCCCCACACAATTTGGCCCTCTCTGCTTTCCTGCGCACTCTAGCCTCAAAAGCACCTTTTTTCACTTTCGCCGCTGTTTGGATCAAAAAAGACAAACGTCCAGCTTTTGCTGCTACAGCAAAAGTGCCAGCGGGGAAAAGTGATGCTGGTCCTCACTGCCTCCTGGAACCCCTTCAAATGCCCCACACAATTTGGCCCTCTCTGCTTCCCTGCGGACTCTAGCCTCAAAAGCACCTTTTTTCACTCTTGGCGCCCTCCGGAGAAAAAAAGACAAACGTCCAGCTTTTGCTGCCACAGCAAAGGTGCCAGCGGGGAAAAGTGATGCTGGTCCTCACTGCCTCCTGCAACCCCTTCAAATGCCCCACACAATTTGGCCCTCTCTGCTTTCCTGTGCACTCTAGCCTCAAAAGCACCTTTTTTCATTTTCGCCGCTGTTTGGAGCAAAAAAGACAAACGTCCAGCTTTTGCTGCCACAGCAAAGGTGCCAGCGGGGAAAAGTGATGCTGGTCCTCACTGTCTCCTGGAACCCCTTCAAATGCCCCACACAATTTGGCCCTCTCTGCTTTCCTGCGCAATCTAGCCTCAATAGCACCTTTTTTCACTTTCGCCGCTGTTTGGAGCAAAAAAGACAAACGTCCAGCTTTTGCTGCCACAGCAAAGGTGCCAGCGGGGAAAAGTCATGCTGGTCCTCACTGCCTTCTGGAACCCCTTCAAATGCCCCAGGCAATTTGGCCCTCTCTGCTTTCCTGCGCACTCTAGCCTCAAAAGCACCTTTTTTCACTCTTGGCGCCCTCCGGAGCAAAAAAGACAAACGTCCAGCTTTTGCTGCCACAGCAAAGGTGCCAGCGGGGAAAAGTGATGCTGGTCCTCACTGACTCCTGGAACCCCTTCAAATGCCCCACACAATTTGGCCCTCTCTGCTTTCCTGCGCACTCTAGCCTCAAAAGCACCTTTTTTCACTCTTGGTGCCCTCCGGAGCAAAAAAGACAAACGTCCAGCTTTTGCTGCCACAGCAAAGGTGCCAGCGGGGAAAAGTGATGCTGGTCCTCACTGCCTCCTGGAACCCCTTCAAATGCCCCACACAATTTGGCCCTCTCTGCTTTCCTGCGCACTCTATCCTCAAAAGCACCTTTTTTCACTTTCGCCGCTGTTTGGAGCAAAAAAGAAAAACGTCCAGCTTTTGCTGCCACAGCAAAGGTGCCAGCAGGGAAAAGTGATGCTGGTCCTCACTGCCTCCTGGAACCCCTTCAAATGCCCCAGGCAATTTGGCCCTCTCTGCTTCCCTGCGGACTCTAGCCTCAAAAGCACCTTTTTTCACTCTTGGCGCCCTCCGGAGCAAAAAAGACAAACGTCCAGCTTTTGCTGCCACAGCAAAGGTGCCAGCGGGGAAAAGTGATGCTGGTCCTCACTGCCTCCTGGAACCCCTTCAAATGCCCCACACAATTTGGCCCTCTCTGCTTTCCTGCGCACTCTATCCTCAAAAGCACCTTTTTTCACTTTCGCCGCTGTTTGGATCAAAAAAGACAAACGTCCAGCTTTTGCTGTCACAGCAAAGGTGCCAGCGGGGAAAAGTGATGCTGGTCCTCACTGCCTCCTGGAACCCCTTCAAATGCCCCAGACAATTTGGCCCTCTCTGCTTCCCTGCGGACTCTAGCCTCAAAAGCACCTTTTTTCACTCTTGGCGCCCTCCGGAGCAAAAAAGACAAACGTCCAGCTTTTGCTGCCACAGCAAAGGTGCCAGCGGGGAAAAGTGATGCTGGTCCTCACTGCCTCCTGGAACCCCTTCAAATGCCCCACACAATTTGGCCCTCTCTGCTTTCCTGCGGACTCTAGCCTCAAAAGCACCTTTTTTCACTCTTGGCGCCCTCCGGAGCAAAAAAGAAAAACGTCCAGCTTTTGCTGCCACAGCAAAGGTGCCAGCGGGGAAAAGTGATGCTGGTCCTCACTGCCTCCTGGAACCCCTTCAAATGCCCCACACAATTTGGCCCTCTCTGCTTTCCTGCGCACTCTAGCCTCAAAAGCACCTTTTTTCACTCTTGGCGCCCTCCGGAGCAAAAAAGACAAACGTCCAGCTTTTGCTGCCACAGCAAAGGTGCCAGCGGGGAAAAGTGATGCTGGTCCTCACTGCCTCCTGGAACCCCTTCAAATGCCCCACACAATTTGGCCCTCTCTGCTTTCCTGCGGACTCTAGCCTCAAAAGCACCTTTTTTCACTCTTGGCGCCCTCCGGAGCAAAAAAGAAAAACGTCCAGCTTTTGCTGCCACAGCAAAGGTGCCAGCGGGGAAAAGTGATGCTGGTCCTCACTGCCTCCTGGAACCCCTTCAAATGCCCCACACAATTTGGCCCTCTCTGCTTTCCTGCGCACTCTAGCCTCAAAAGCACCTTTTTTCACTCTTGGCGCCCTCCGGAGCAAAAAAGACAAACGTCCAGCTTTTGCTGCCACAGCAAAGGTGCCAGCGGGGAAAAGTGATGCTGGTCCTCACTGCCTCCTGGAACCCCTTCAAATGCCCCACACAATTTGGCCATCTCTGCTTTCCTGCGCACTCTATCCTCAAAAGCACCTTTTTTCACTTTCGCCGCTGTTTGGAGCAAAAAAGAAAAACGTCCAGCTTTTGCTGCCACAGCAAAGGTGCCAGCGGGGAAAAGTGATGCTGGTCCTCACTGCCTCCTGGAACCCCTTCAAATGCCCCAGGCAATTTGGCCCTCTCTGCTTCCCTGCGCACTCTAGCCTCAAAAGCACCTTTTTTCACTCTTGGCGCCCTCCGGAGCAAAAAAGACAAACGTCCAGCTTTTGCTGCCACAGCAAAGGTGCCAGCGGGGAAAAGTGATGCTTGTCCTCACTGCCTCCTGGAACCCCTTCAAATGCCCCACACAATTTGGCCCTCTCTGCTTTCCTGCGCACTCTAGCCTCAAAAGCACCTTTTTTCACTTTCGCCGCTGTTTGGATCAAAAAAGACAAACGTCCAGCTTTTGCTGCTACAGCAAAGGTGCCAGCGGGGAAAAGTGATGCTGGTCCTCACTGCCTCCTGGAACCCCTTCAAATGCCCCACACAATTTGGCCCTCTCTGCTTTCCTGCGCACTCTAGCCTCAAAAGCACCTTTTTTCTCTTTCGCCGCTGTTTGGAGCAAAAAAGACAAACGTCCAGCTTTTGCTGCCACAGCAAAGGTGCCAGCGGGGAAAAGTGATGCTGGTCCTCACTGCCTCCTGGAACCCCTTCAAATGCCCCACACAATTTGGCCCTCTCTGCTTCCCTGCGGACTCTAGCCTCAAAAGCACCTTTTTTCACTCTTGGCGCCCTCCGGAGCAAAAAAGACAAACGTCCAGCTTTTGCTGCCACAGCAAAGGTGCCAGCGGGGAAAAGTGATGCTGGTCCTCACTGCCTCCTGGAACCCCTTCAAATGCCCCACACAATTTGGCCCTCTCTGCTTCCCTGCGCACTCTAGCCTCAAAAGCACCTTTTTTCACTCTTGGCGCCCTCCGGAGAAAAAAAGACAAACGTCCAGCTTTTGCTGCCACAGCAAAGGTGCCAGCGGGGAAAAGTGATGCTGGTCCTCACTGCCTCCTGGAACCCCTTCAAATGCCCCACACAATTTGGCCCTCTCTGCTTTCCTGCGCACTCTAGCCTCAAAAGCACCTTTTTTCACTCTTGGCGCCCTCCGGAGCAAAAAAGACAAACGTCCAGCTTTTGCTGCCACAGCAAAGGTGCCAGCGGGGAAAAGTGATGCTGGTCCTCACTGCCTCCTGGAACCCCTTCAAATGCCCCACACAATTTGGCCATCTCTGCTTTCCTGCGCACTCTATCCTCAAAAGCACCTTTTTTCACTTTCGCCGCTGTTTGGAGCAAAAAAGAAAAACGTCCAGCTTTTGCTGCCACAGCAAAGGTGCCAGCGGGGAAAAGTGATGCTGGTCCTCACTGCCTCCTGGAACCCCTTCAAATGCCCCAGGCAATTTGGCCCTCTCTGCTTCCCTGCGCACTCTAGCCTCAAAAGCACCTTTTTTCACTCTTGGCGCCCTCCGGAGCAAAAAAGACAAACGTCCAGCTTTTGCTGCCACAGCAAAGGTGCCAGCGGGGAAAAGTGATGCTGGTCCTCACTGCCTCCTGGAACCCCTTCAAATGCCCCAGACAATTTGGCCCTCTCTGATTTCCTGCGCACTCTAGCCTCAAAAGCACCTTTTTTCACTTTCGCCGCTGTTTGGATCAAAAAAGACAAACGTCCAGCTTTTGCTGTCACAGCAAAGGTGCCAGCGGGGAAAAGTGATGCTGGTCCTCACTGCCTCCTGGAACCCCTTCAAATGCCCCACACAATTTGGCCCTCTCTGCTTCCCTGCGGACTCTAGCCTCAAAAGCACCTTTTTTCACTCTTGGCGGCCTCCGGAGCAAAAAAGACAAACGTCCAGCTTTTGCTGCCACAGCAAAGGTGCCAGCGGGGAAAAGTGATGCTGGTCCTCACTGCCTCCTGGAACCCCTTCAAATGCCCCACACAATTTGGCCCTCTCTGCTTTCCTGCGGACTCTAGCCTCAAAAGCACCTTTTTTCACTCTTGGCGCCCTCCGGAGCAAAAAAGACAAACGTCCAGCTTTTGCTGCCACAGCAAAGGTGCCAGTGGGGAAAAGTGATGCTGGTCCTCACTGCCTCCTGGAACCCCTTCAAATGCCCCACACAATTTGGCCCTCTCTGCTTCCCTGCGGACTCTATCCTCAAAAGCACCTTTTTTCACTCTTGGCGCCCTCCAGAGCAAAAAAGACAAACGTCCATCTTTTGCTGCCACAGCAAAGGTGCCAGCAGGGAAAAGTGATGCTGGTCCTCACTGCCTCCTGGAAACCCTTCAAATGCCCCACACAATTTGGCCCTCTCTGCTTTCCTGCGCACTCTAGCCTCAAAAGCACCTTTTTTCACTTTCGGCGCTGTTTGTAGCAAAAAAGACAAACGTCCAGCTTTTGTTGCTACAGCAAAGTTACCAACGGGGAAAAGTGATGCTGGTCCTCACTGCCTCCTGGAACCCCTTCAAATGCCCCAGGCAATTTGGCCCTCTCTGCTTTCCTGCGCACTCTAGCCTCAAAAGCACCTTTTTTCACTCTTGGCGCCCTCCGGAGCAAAAAAGACAAACGTCCAGCTTTTGCTGCCACAGCAAAGGTGCCAGCGGGGAAAAGTCATGCTGGTCCTCACTGACTCCTGGAACCCCTTCAAATGCCCCACACAATTTGGCCCTCTCTGCTTTCCTGCGGACTCTAGCCTCAAAAGCACCTTTTTTCACTCTTGGCGCCCTCCGGAGCAAAAAAGACAAACGTCCAGCTTTTGCTGCCACAGCAAAAGTGCCAGCGGGGAAAAGTCATGCTGGTCCTCACTGCCTCCTGGAACCCCTTCAAATGCCCCACACAATTTGGCCCTCTCTGCTTCCCTGCGGACTCTAGCCTCAAAAGCACCTTTTTTCACTCTTGGCGCCCTCTGGAGCAAAAAAGACAAACGTCCAGCTTTTGCTGCCACAGCAAAGGTGCCAGCGGGGAAAAGTGATGCTGGTCCTCACTGCCTCCTGGAACCCCTTCAAATGCCCCACACAATTTGGCCCTCTCTGCTTTCCTGCGCACTCTAGCCTCAAAAGCACCTTTTTTCACTTTCGCCGCTGTTTGGATCAAAAAAGACAAACGTCCAGCTTTTGCTGCTACAGCAAAAGTGCCAGCGGGGAAAAGTGATGCTGGTCCTCACTGCCTCCTGGAACCCCTTCAAATGCCCCACACAATTTGGCCCTCTCTGCTTCCCTGCGGACTCTAGCCTCAAAAGCACCTTTTTTCACTCTTGGCGCCCTCCGGAGAAAAAAAGACAAACGTCCAGCTTTTGCTGCCACAGCAAAGGTGCCAGCGGGGAAAAGTGATGCTGGTCCTCACTGCCTCCTGCAACCCCTTCAAATGCCCCACACAATTTGGCCCTCTCTGCTTTCCTGTGCACTCTAGCCTCAAAAGCACCTTTTTTCATTTTCGCCGCTGTTTGGAGCAAAAAAGACAAACGTCCAGCTTTTGCTGCCACAGCAAAGGTGCCAGCGGGGAAAAGTGATGCTGGTCCTCACTGTCTCCTGGAACCCCTTCAAATGCCCCACACAATTTGGCCCTCTCTGCTTTCCTGCGCAATCTAGCCTCAATAGCACCTTTTTTCACTTTCGCCGCTGTTTGGAGCAAAAAAGACAAACGTCCAGCTTTTGCTGCCACAGCAAAGGTGCCAGCGGGGAAAAGTCATGCTGGTCCTCACTGCCTTCTGGAACCCCTTCAAATGCCCCAGGCAATTTGGCCCTCTCTGCTTTCCTGCGCACTCTAGCCTCAAAAGCACCTTTTTTCACTCTTGGCGCCCTCCGGAGCAAAAAAGACAAACGTCCAGCTTTTGCTGCCACAGCAAAGGTGCCAGCGGGGAAAAGTGATGCTGGTCCTCACTGACTCCTGGAACCCCTTCAAATGCCCCACACAATTTGGCCCTCTCTGCTTTCCTGCGCACTCTAGCCTCAAAAGCACCTTTTTTCACTCTTGGTGCCCTCCGGAGCAAAAAAGACAAACGTCCAGCTTTTGCTGCCACAGCAAAGGTGCCAGCGGGGAAAAGTGATGCTGGTCCTCACTGCCTCCTGGAACCCCTTCAAATGCCCCACACAATTTGGCCCTCTCTGCTTTCCTGCGCACTCTATCCTCAAAAGCACCTTTTTTCACTTTCGCCGCTGTTTGGAGCAAAAAAGAAAAACGTCCAGCTTTTGCTGCCACAGCAAAGGTGCCAGCAGGGAAAAGTGATGCTGGTCCTCACTGCCTCCTGGAACCCCTTCAAATGCCCCAGGCAATTTGGCCCTCTCTGCTTCCCTGCGGACTCTAGCCTCAAAAGCACCTTTTTTCACTCTTGGCGCCCTCCGGAGCAAAAAAGACAAACGTCCAGCTTTTGCTGCCACAGCAAAGGTGCCAGCGGGGAAAAGTGATGCTGGTCCTCACTGCCTCCTGGAACCCCTTCAAATGCCCCACACAATTTGGCCCTCTCTGCTTTCCTGCGCACTCTATCCTCAAAAGCACCTTTTTTCACTTTCGCCGCTGTTTGGATCAAAAAAGACAAACGTCCAGCTTTTGCTGTCACAGCAAAGGTGCCAGCGGGGAAAAGTGATGCTGGTCCTCACTGCCTCCTGGAACCCCTTCAAATGCCCCAGACAATTTGGCCCTCTCTGCTTCCCTGCGGACTCTAGCCTCAAAAGCACCTTTTTTCACTCTTGGCGCCCTCCGGAGCAAAAAAGACAAACGTCCAGCTTTTGCTGCCACAGCAAAGGTGCCAGCGGGGAAAAGTGATGCTGGTCCTCACTGCCTCCTGGAACCCCTTCAAATGCCCCACACAATTTGGCCCTCTCTGCTTTCCTGCGGACTCTAGCCTCAAAAGCACCTTTTTTCACTCTTGGCGCCCTCCGGAGCAAAAAAGAAAAACGTCCAGCTTTTGCTGCCACAGCAAAGGTGCCAGCGGGGAAAAGTGATGCTGGTCCTCACTGCCTCCTGGAACCCCTTCAAATGCCCCAGGCAATTTGGCCCTCTCTGCTTCCCTGCGGACTCTAGCCTCAAAAGCACCTTTTTTCACTCTTGGCGCCCTCCGGAGCAAAAAAGACAAACGTCCAGCTTTTGCTGCCACAGCAAAGGTGCCAGCGGGGAAAAGTGATGCTGGTCCTCACTGCCTCCTGGAACCCCTTCAAATGCCCCAGACAATTTGGCCCTCTCTGCTTTCCTGCGCACTCTAGCCTCAAAAGCACCTTTTTTCACTTTCGCCGCTGTTTGGATCAAAAAAGACAAACGTCCAGCTTTTGCTGCCACAGCAAAGGTGCCAGCGGGGAAAAGTGATGCTGGTCCTCACTGCCTCCTGGAACCCCTTCAAATGCTCCAGACAATTTGGCCCTCTCTGCTTCCCTGCGGACTCTAGCCTCAAAAGCACCTTTTTTCACTCTTGGCGCCCTCCGGAGCAAAAAAGACAAACGTCCATCTTTTGCTGCCACAGCAAAGGTGCCAGCAGGGAAAAGTGATGCTGGTCCTCACTGCCTCCTGGAACCCCTTCAAATGCCCCACACAATTTGGCCCTCTCTGCTTTCCTGCGCACTCTAGCCTCAAAAGCACCTTTTTTCACTTTCGGCGCTGTTTGGAGCAAAAAAGACAAACGTCCAGCTTTTGTTGCTACAGCAAAGTTACCAACGGGGAAAAGTGATGCTGGTCCTCACTGCCTCCTGGAACCCCTTCAAATGTCCCACACAATTTGGCCCTCTCTGCTTCCCTGCGGACTCTAGCCTCAAAAGCACCTTTTTTCACTCTTGGCGCGCTCCGGAGCAAAAAAGACAAATGTCCAGCTTTTGCTGCCACAGCAAAGGTGCCAGCGGGGAAAAGTGATGCTTGTCCTCACTGCCTCCTGGAACCCCTTCAAATGCCCCAGACAATTTGGCCCTCTCTGCTTTCCTGCGCACTCTAGCCTCAAAAGCACCTTTTTTCACTTTCGCCGCTGTTTGGAGCAAAAAAGACAAACTTCCAGCTTTTGCTGCTACAGCAAAGATGCCAGCGGGGAAAAGTGATGCTGGTCCTCACTGCCTCCTGGAACCCTTTCAAATGCCCCACACAATTTGGCCCTCTCTGCTTTTCTGCGCACTCTATCCTCAAAAGCACCTTTTTTCACTCTTGGCGCCCTCCGGAGCAAAAAAGACAAACGTCCAGCTTTTGCTGCCACAGCAATAGTGCCAGCGGCGAAAAGTGCTGCTGGTCCTCACTGCCTCCTCGAACCCTTTAAAATGCTCCACACAATTTGGCCCTGTCTGCTTTCCTGCGCACTCTAGCCTCAAAAGTGCCTTTTTTCACTCTTGGCGCCCTGTGGAGCAAAAAAGACAAACGTCCAGCTTTTGCTGCCACAGCAAAGGTGCCAGCGGGGAAAAGTGATGCTGGTCCTCACTGCCTCCTGGAACCCCTTCAAATGCCCCACACAATTTGGCCCTCTCTGCTTTCCTGCGCACTCTATCCTCAAAAGCACCTTTTTTCACTTTCGCCGCTGTTTGGAGCAAAAAAGACAAACGTCCAGCTTTTGCTGCTACAGAAAAGGTGCCAGCGGGGAAAAGTGATGCTGGTCCTCACTGCCTCCTGGAACCCCTTCAAATGCCCCACACAATTTGGCCCTCTCTGCTTTCCTGCGCACTCTAGCCTCAAAAGCACCTTTTTTCTCTTTCGCCGCTGTTTGGAGCAAAAAAGACAAACGTCCAGCTTTTGCTGCCACAGCAAAGGTGCCAGCGGGGAAAAGTGATGCTGGTCCTCACTGCCTCCTGGAACCCCTTCAAATGCCCCACACAATTTGGCCCTCTCTGCTTCCCTGCGGACTCTAGCCTCAAAAGCACCTTTTTTCACTCTTGGAGCCCTCCGGAGCAAAAAAGACAAATGTCCAGCTTTTGCTGCCACAGCAAAGGTGCCAGCAGGGAAAAGTGATGCTGGTCCTCACTGCCTCCTGGAACCCCTTCAAATGCCCCAGGCAATTTGGCCCTCTCTGCTTCCCTGCGGACTCTAGCCTCAAAAGCACCTTTTTTCACTCTTGGCGCCCTCCGGAGAAAAAAAGACAAACGTCCAGCTTTTGCTGCCACAGCAAAGGTGCCAGCGGGGAAAAGTGATGCTGGTCCTCACTGCCTCCTGGAACCCCTTCAAATGCCCCACACAATTTGGCCCTCTCTGCTTCCCTGCGGACTCTATCCTCAAAAGCACCTTTTTTCACTCTTGGCGCCCTCCGGAGCAAAAAAGACAAACGTCCAGCTTTTGCTGCCACAGCAAAGGTGCCAGCGGGGAAAAGTGATGCTGGTCCTCACTGCCTCCTGGAACCCCTTCAAATGCCCCACACAATTTGGCCCTCTCTGCTTCCCTGCGCACTCTAGCCTCAAAAGCAGCTTTTTTCACTTTCGCCGCTGTTTGGAGCAAAGAAGACAAACGTCCAGCTTTTGCTGCCACAGCAAAGGTGCCAGCGGGGAAAGGTCATGCTGGTCCTCACTGCCTTCTGGAACCCCTTCAAATGCCCCAGGCAATTTGGCCCTCTCTGCTTTCCTGCGCACTCTATCCTCAAAAGCACCTTTTTTCACTCTTGGCGCCCTCCGGAGCAAAAAAGACAAACGTCCAGCTTTTGCTGCCACAGCAAAGGTGCCAGCGGGGAAAAGTCATGCTGGTCCTCACTGACTCCTGGAACCCCTTCAAATGCCCCACACAATTTGGCCCTCTCTGCTTTCCTGCGGACTCTAGCCTCAAAAGCACCTTTTTTCACTCTTGGCGCCCTCCGGAGCAAAAAAGACAAACGTCCAGCTTTTGCTGCCACAGCAAAGGTGCCAGCGGGGAAAAGTCATGCTGGTCCTCACTGCCTCCTGGAACCCCTTCAAATGCCCCACACAATTTGGCCCTCTCTGCTTCCCTGCGGACTCTAGCCTCAAAAGCACCTTTTTTCACTTTCGCCGCTGTTTGGAGCAAAAAAGACAAACGTCCAGCTTTTGCTGCCACAGCAAAGGTGCCAGCGGGGAAAAGTGATGCTGGTCCTCACTGCCTCCTGGAACCCCTTCAAATGCCCCACACAATTTGGCCCTCTCTGCTTCCCTGCGGACTCTAGCCTCAAAAGCATCTTTTTTCACTCTTGGCGCCCTCCGGAGCAAAAAAGACAAACGTCCAGCTTTTGCTGCCACAGCAAAGGTGCCAGCGGGGAAAAGTGATGCTGGTCCTCACTGCCTCCTGGAACCCCTTCAAATGCCCCAGGCAATTTGGCCCTCTCTGCTTTCCTGCGCACTCTAGCCTCAAAAGCACCTTTTTTCACTTTCGCCGCTGTTTGGATCAAAAAAGACAAACGTCCAGCTTTTGCTGCCACAGCAAAGGTGCCAGCGGGGAAAAGTGATGCTGGTCCTCACTGCCTCCTGGAACCCCTTCAAATGCCCCAGACAATTTGGCCCTCTCTGCTTTCCTGCGCACTCTAGCCTCAAAAGCACCTTTTTTCACTTTCGCCGCTGTTTGGATCAAAAAAGACAAACGTCCAGCTTTTGCTGCTACAGCAAAGGTGCCAACGGGGAAAAGTGATGCTGGTCCTCACTGCCTCCTGGAACCCCTTCAAATGCCCCACACAATTTGGCCCTCTCTGCTTTCCTGCGGACACTATCCTCAAAAGCACCTTTTTTCACTCTTGGCGCCCTCCGGAGCAAAAAAGACAAACGTCCAGCTTTTGCTGCCACAGCAAAGGTGCCAGCGGGGAAAAGTGATGCTGGTCCTCACTGCCTCCTGCAACCCCTTCAAATGCCCCAGACAATTTGGCCCTCTCTGCTTTCCTGTGCACTCTAGCCTCAAAAGCACCTTTTTTCATTTTCGCCGCTGTTTGGAGCAAAAAAGACAAACGTCCAGCTTTTGCTGCCACAGCAAAGGTGCCAGCGGGGAAAAGTGATGCTGGTCCTCACTTCCTCCTGGAACCCCTTCAAATGCCCCACACAATTTGGCCCTCTCTGCTTTCCTGCGCACTCTATCCTCAAAAGCACCTTTTTTCACTTTCGCCGCTGTTTGAAGCAAAAAAGACAATCGTCCAGCTTTTGCTGCCACAGCAAAGGTGCCAGCGGGGAAAAGTGATGCTGGTCCTCACTGCCTCCTGGAACCCCTTTAAATGCCCCAGGCAATTTGGCCCTCTCTGCTTCCCTGCGCACTCTAGCCTCAAAAGCACCTTTTTTCACTCTTGGCGCCCTCCGGAGCAAAAAAGACAAACGTCCAGCTTTTGCTGCCACAGCAAAGGTGCCAGCGGGGAAAAGTGATGCTGGTCCTCACTGCCTCCTGCAACCCCTTCAAATGCCCCAGACAATTTGGCCCTCTCTGCTTTCCTGTGCACTCTAGCCTCAAAAGCACCTTTTTTCATTTTCGCCGCTGTTTGGAGCAAAAAAGACAAACGTCCAGCTTTTGCTGCCACAGCAAAGGTGCCAGCGGTGAAAAGTGATGCTTGTCCTCACTGCCTCCTGGAACCCCTTCAAATGCCCCACACAATTTGGCCCTCTCTGCTTTCCTGCGCACTCTAGCCTCAAAAGCACCTTTTTTCACTTTCGCCGCTGTTTGGAGCAAAGAAGACAAACGTCCAGCTTTTGCTGCTACAGCAAAGGTGCCAGCGGGGAAAAGTGATGCTGGTCCTCACTGCCTCCTGGAACCCTTTCAAATGCTCCACACAATTTGGCCCTCTCTGCTTTTCTGCGCACTCTATCCTCAAAAGCACCTTTTTTCACTCTTGGCGCCCTCCGGAGCAAAAAAGACAAACGTCCAGCTTTTGCTGCCACAGCAATGGTGCCAGCGGCGAAAAGTGATGCTGGTCCTCACTGCCTCCTGGAACCCTTTCAAATGCTCCACACAATTTGGCCCTCTCTGCTTTCCTGCGCACTCTAGCCTCAAAATTGCCTTTTTTCACTCTTGGCGCCCTCTGGAGCAAAAAAGACAAACGTCCAGCTTTTGCTGCCACAGCAAAGGTGCCAGCGGGGAAAAGTGATGCTTGTCCTCACTGCCTCCTGGAACCCCTTCAAATGCCCCACACAATTTGGCCCTCTCTGCTTTCCTGCGCACTCTAGCCTCAAAAGCACCTTTTTTCACTTTCGCCGCTGTTTGGATCAAAAAAGAAAAACGTCCAGCTTTTGCTGCTACAGCAAAGGTGCCAGCGGGGAAAAGTGATGCTGGTCCTCACTGCCTCCTGGAACCCCTTCAAATGCCCCACACAATTTGGCCCTCTCTGCTTTCCTGCGCACTCTATCCTCAAAAGCACCTTTTTTCTCTTTCGCCGCTGTTTGGAGCAAAAAAGACAAACGTCCAGCTTTTGCTGCCACAGCAAAGGTGCCAGCGGGGAAAAGTGATGCTGGTCCTCACTGCCTCCTGGAACCCCTTCAAATGCCCCACACAATTTGGCCCTCTCTGCTTCCCTGCGGACTCTAGCCTCAAAAGCACGTTTTTCACTCTTGGCGCCCTCCGGAGCAAAAAAGACAAACGTCCAGCTTTTGCTGCCACAGCAAAGGTGACAGCGGGGAAAAGTGATGCTGGTCCTCACTGCCTCCTGGAACCCCTTCAAATGCCCCACACAATTTGGCCCTCTCTGCTTCCCTGCGGACTCTAGCCTCAAAAGCACCTTTTTTCACTCTTGGCGCCCTCCGGAGAAAAAAAGACAAACGTCCAGCTTTTGCTGCCACAGCAAAGGTGCCAGCGGGGAAAAGTGATGCTGGTCCTCA